>NW_020950098.1:3345285-3477508 GCF_900497805.2 Vombatus ursinus
TAGTGGTGTGGTGGTGGTGGTAGTGGTAGTAATAGTAGTAGTAGTAGTAGTAGTGGTAGTAGTAGTAGTGATTGTACTGGTGGTGGTGGTGGTGGTGGTGGTGATAGGAGGAGGGAAAGGAGGAGAAGGAGGAGCAAGTAGAGGAGGAGGAATAATAAATCTCCCTTCATTGTTTAGCATTGACCTGATTAGACTATATCACACATTCCCCTCTTTGTCCTCTCCTCTGTTCTTTATTGCCTTTTTGATTCCCTTCTTCCAAATTATCCTTAATTTTCATTCCCAATTGTATTTTCATTCCCAATCAACTTTCTTTCATTTCCTTGGTGAAAAAATTCACCACTCTGTATTCAAATATTTCTATTCTATCCATTATTTCTGGTATGCAAGCCATAAATTCTGCATTTACAATTCTTATTTCTCACTTGAACCATTTGGAAATGTCCTTTCTGGTTCCAAGCTCTCTTGGGAATTCACAGGATCCTCTACCTCATCAGATTGATTCATTTTTATTTTTCTTGCAATATTTATTCAGAGATATTTGGCCTCATTTAAATGTCCTGGATGCAATCTTTCCATTTGTTATTAATATCTTCTCTGTTGATTTTTGTGCTTCTGCTCAGGGTTTTTAACTGAGGTCTCTTAGAATAGTAATAGCTAGCTTTTATAAATCACTTCAAGGTTTGCAAAGCACTTTACATGTGTTAATTCATCTTTCTCTCTCTCTTTTTTTTTTTTTTTAAGGCAATTGGGGTTAAGTGGCTTGCCCAGGGTCACACAGCTAGTAAGTGTCAAGTGTTTGGTCTGAGGTCAGATTTGAACTCAGGTCCTCCTGACTTCAGGCCCCGTGCTCTATCCGCTGCGCCACCTAGCTGCCCCAATTTATCTTTCTCTTAAGAGCTTTGGTAATTTCTGTCTTTTTTTTTTTTTCTCCACCTTTTTTTCACTCTTCTCCTGAAGTGATCTCAGTCTCCTCCCGTTCTGGAGAATTCACTTTTTATCAGCTTCTGTCTGCTCCATGCATGCATGCTGGCTCTTTGCCCTGGTTCCCTCTGCTCCTTGGTTCTCTGCATGGGTACTGCTGCAATATAGCACATGCACTGCAACACCCAAGCAAAGCAATCTTCTGCTTCCCTGTACCTTCACCTCCTCTATACAGAGTGGGAGAGGCAGAGCTGAGCTCTGGTGGGTGTCGCCATGGAATGATGGGGGTGGGGGAGGGAAGAGGGACAGGGGCAGAATGTTGAGCTGGCAAAAGCTGCAGCAGCAGGAAGGGCATTGCTGAGTGGATCGCAGGGCACAAATCATATTAGGCTGCTCTGCCAAAATGTGGGGAGTGGTGGAGAAGGGGGTCTGGAATGAGCAGATTAAGGATTAGGGCCAAGCCTTCTCTGCAATCCATTCAGCAGGTTTTTACCTTGTTAGGGCTCTTGATGTTTTAGTTTGTGGAAACAGCTGTAATTAATTTCCCTCTTAAACATAATCCTGATTTTGGATAGTTTTGAGAGATTTTGAAGATGAGAGAAAATATCTAGTCTATCTTGATTGTTACATTACAAGAATAAGCTAATTTACTCTTGTATATTCTTTGGTTTATTCTGATCTGTAAAACATCTCTGATTTTATTTTGCCATTTTCTTTGGAAAAATGGGTTCATTCACTATTGTTGTTCAGATTATTCTTTTTCATGTTTGGTGGCAAGAGGCTAAGCTAGCAAGTGTAAGCTAAAGACTACTTTCCCTTCTTAACAGCTTTTCTTCTGAACTCCTAACTATTGTACCCATAGACTAGAAATATTGATGGGTTATAGGCAAGGTTAAGTCTAGCACAATCTTCCTCTTGAGAAGGGAGGAGAAATTGTCCTGCCTTAGTGGTCCTGGATCTTGTCTACCCCTCCCCCCCAGCTAGCATATTAGCATGGCCAAGACCTCACATCATATTAATTCATGTCACCTGTGAACCATGTCTCTATGTGTGTATGTCTATGCATATGTGTCATATGACCTTAGATCACATCTATCCATGCCACCTGCAACTCTGTGCAACTTTGCCTCACTTAAATCCAATTCACACACAAATCAAGATCTCACCCTTGTGATGTTATGGTCCCCTTCAAAAATGAAGAATGAACAACAAGAAACCATGTCTATGTACATGCAGACAGATAGCCAGACACAGAGTAGGGTTGCTATAGCGGGCCAGAAGGTAGAGTTTTTATCAGCCAGGTAAGTCCCTCTGATGTGACTGACTGTTGGTGAGGGGGTGTTGCTATGGTAGATTTTCCCCAATCCCTAAACATTTAGTTTATCCCATTGGTCATCAGGAAACACCTGAAAGTCCTTTGCATCGTTTAGATCTAACATTCAGTCTGTGAGGCTGGCCATGCCAAAGCACAGCTTCCAAGAATGGTGAGATAATAATAATTCCACTAGGTTTCTATAGGGGAGCAAAATCTATGACCTCTTCTGCCTTCTATCACTACATGCACAAGGAAAATGCAGAGTGGGTCTTGGGTTCTTTATCTGTAGAATAAGGGGATGGGGTCAGATTACTTCCAAATTTCAAGCTCCAAATTGGTGAGCTATGATCCTACATTCCACTATAATGAATCACAGAAAGGGGAGAACTGTTTAAAAATCATTATCCCTTTCATTTTGATTGGAATTTTTTTTTTCTTGAAGCATTTACAGGTTCAAGGAAATTAAGAGACTTCTTTGAAGAGCACATAGGGGTAGGGACTGGATTTATGATTTCATTGGTTTAGGGAACTCCTTGGTGAATAGACTCCTTCTGCCAATGGAGGTAGGCACCTTCCCTTCAGACTTTAGTCTTAGAGAGTTGCCTAGAGAAAGCATTGAGAAGTTAAGTGACTTGCCCAGTATGTGTCAGAATGGTGGGTCTCTAACCCAAGTGTTCCTGTCTACATATAGGATAATAGAATAAGACTAACCTGTGTTATAATGATTCTTTTGTACGATATTATGGGAGTCGGATCCCTCTGTCTGGACTCCAGACTATATTGATTCTTAATGATTAAAGTAAATAGCTGATGGTAGAATTGCATCATGGACATATCTCAAGTGAATGATTCTTCAAAATAACTATGTAATATGCTTTACTTAATGTAGATAGATAGTGAAATCAATATCCTTAACATACTACAGAACAGTACTAAAATTTTAAAGTGTTTATTCATTTTTTATATTTCCTTACTGAATGTACTACATACAGAACACATGGATTTCACGTGAGTACTTTAAATGAAATATTTATAGATGAGTAGTAATACAATATTAATTTTGTAACTTTGCCATCTTTCTTTAGAAAATGTCTTTGTTCCTTACATTCTTTAGCTTGTTAAATTGCACATCACTTTTAAACAAAATCAAAACAGCAACAATGTATTGGGGAGGGGAATTTCTGGTAAAAAAAAAAGAAATCCTTATTCTTTGGTTTAATAGTAAGCTTTTTGCATCTTGTTATTAATTTGTGAGGAAAGTGCCTTACAAACCTTGAAGAGCTATGTAAATGTGAGCTATTTTATCTATATTCATGATGAATTATTATCATTATTATTTTGAAATATTAACGTAACTATTCAGGATAAAAGTTCCTAATGTTTTTTGTGTCACGTACCCATCTGGCAGTCTGTTTAAGGCTATGGATGCCTTGTCAGAATATTTTTAAATGCAAAAAATATATATATAGGATCACAAGAAAATCAATTATATTGAAAGTTATGGCTCACAAGAAAATCAATTATATTGAAAGTTATCAAAATGTTTTAAAAAATAAGTTCATGGACCCCTTGAAATCTATCCATAAGCTACCTATCTCTGGACCCCATGTTAAAAACCTTTGCTTTAGGGGAAGGCAGTGCTGATGGCTCTATCAGTAGTTCTAGTTGTTTCTGTCAACCTGTCTTATTTTCCCTTTAGGGAGTGAGGTACCGTCCAGTCAGTCAAGATTAAGGCTGTTATTTTGTTAGCTGCAACAATCATTTACACAGACTTGCATTATCCATTCATTACAAATGAATTTATTTATTTAAGCATTAACTAATTGTAGTAACTAGGTGCTAGTGAGGATATTTAAAAAGAGGAGCTCCCTCTGCCCTTCAGGAACTCATAATTTGGTCACATGTCACCAACAAAAAAAAGTGTCATATTAATGCTCTACTGTATGTAAGTAGACACAGTAGGGACCGTGGTACTGTCACTGCACTAGCTGCCAGTCATGAAGAGAGTACTGGTCAGGGTAACCAAAATGCCTAATCACAAAACTAACTTCACTGAGTGTATTTGTACTAGTTCATTACTAATTCATTCATATTCATTGCTAGTAAGTCCACGCTATTTGCCTTCCAATTTCCCTTATTTACGTCTAAGCTCTATTTGTCATACACGAGAGGTAGAATAGGAAAGTGGAAAGAACACTGGCCCTGTTATCAAAAGATCCAGTTTCATATCCTATCTTTGACATATACTACCCAAGTGAGGTTGGGCAAATAATTTAACCTCTCTTGGCCTCAGTTTCCTCCATTGTAAAATGAAGAGTTTAGATTAGATGGCCTTTAAAGTTTCTTGTAACTCTAAATCTATAAGCCTATGACATCCTTAAGTAAATCAATGGCTTTCAAATGATATTTATATATGTAATACATATAAAATACAAAATGGTGCACATATATAGTGCTATATATAAATGTTAACTAAGTCCTTGGAAATCCCTTCCAGCTCTAAATCTATGCTCCTATGACATCCTTAATGTCAGCAATGGCTTTCAAATGATATTTTATATAAACATATATACACACATAGAAGGAGTATGGGGCAGCTAGGTGGCACAATAGATAGAGCGTTGGACCTGGAGTCAGGAACACTCAGCTTCCTGAGTTCAAATCTGGCTTCAGACACTTACTAGTTGTATGACCCTGGGCAAGTCACTTAACCCTGTTAGCCTCAGTTTCCTCATCTGTAAAATGAGCTGGAGGAAGGAACGGCAAAACCACTCTAGTATCTTTGCCATAAAAACCCTGATTGGGATCAACAAGCACAGGATACAACTGAAAAATGACTGAATAATATACATATAAGTTTATATGTATACATACATATGTATGTGCACATATATGGTGTTCTTATAAATGTTAACTATGTCCTTAGCAGTCCCTTCCAATTCTAAAGCTATGTTCCTATGACCTCCTTAAGTAAGTCAATGGCTATTAAATGAAATAATATAGGTAAAGCACCACATAAATTTTAGCTATAATTATTTTGATAACATGAATAGAATGTGTACTAGTTGCTAATGAGCAAAGTACAAAGTGAAGATTTAGAACCACATACTCTTGAGATACAGTCTCTAAATATATTTGAAATGTGCTAATTAAATATTAACCTTATCTAAGACTCTAAGCCATCTAAATATAGAGCAACCTTTCATGTGAGTTCAGTGAGCTAAATTCTTAATGTGCGGAATTAAATGCCATGTTCAATTTCATTTTTCCCCCTTCTTTTATGTAAACACGAATATTGCCATTATTCATAAAGCCAGAAAGATCTGGCAACAGTACAGGGCTTCCAGGCTTGTAATACAGGGAAGAATTTCAGTTTGCATTAAATAAACAGCAAAATGACTTTTAAAAATTAAACATAATGCTGAATATTTCATGGAGAATCAATTAACTAAACGACTCTGAACCATTTCTCACTAGGACATAGGGAAAGCGACCCCTAGTGGAATTCTTATAAAGCATTTCTCTGGAGTCATGATTGGATTTTAAATGCCCCATTTTAATAACAATGATATTTCTTATGTAGAAAGATGATACTATGGAGCCACTGTTATTAGTAGGACATGCCAAATAAGTTCCATTTCTTGGAGCAGTGATAGAGTCATGATAAATCTATCAACATTCTTTCTTTAGGATGACCCTGGAAGAGAGAGAGTGAGACTGATGACTTTTTGTAGCTCTGCTCACTTAAATCCAATTCTCACCCAAGTTAGGACATCACACTTATGATGTCATTGGTCCTCTTTGAGAAGAATGACCAACAACAATAAACAACAATCGACATTCTTTCACTGGCCTTCCTTCTGATCAATGGCAAATTTTTATGAAATGGCAAACTAGACTAGGATGCAGTCTGTGGTCACAAAAAAAAAATAGGGCTACACTAGATCAAAATCATGGAATCATAGATTTAGAGTTAGGATTTTGAATACCATTTTTCAGATGAGAAAACTGAGGCTTAGAAGGGGTTCATTACTACAACATTGCAACCAATGAACTTATAATATGGAAAATGATAGTGTGGCATAGTGTAAAGGGGGTATAATACCACCTGTAGTCCTGTCCTAGAGGAGTATAGAGAACTGACCTTAGAGTAAGGAAGTTCTAGGTGTAAGGTCAACCTCTGACACCTACTGGGACATGGGAACCTGGTCAAGTCATTTAACCTTTTTGTGCCCCAGGCAATGCTCTAGATTAAGTTGCAGAGCACATACTGATCTATATCAGTAGAGGGAGTTTCTATGGAATTACAGACCCAGAACAATTTTTAAAAAGTGCCAATATTATAGTGTTAAGAAGTTCAAATGAGACAATAATGTATGCAAAAATGCTTTGCAAATTTTAAAGTGATATATATATGTACACACACTATATAGTATACACAGACACATACTATATATATATACTATATAGAGTATACACTATATATGTATATGTATATACACACTATATATACCATACACATATACACATACTATATATATATACGTATATACTATTATTATTATGTCTTTGCTTAGGAGATCATTACCTTCAATCTATCCACTTACATCTCTCCCAGAAAAACAAAAAGGAACCAACTTGTGTTTATATGGGAAGTCACAAGGAGTATCAACAAAGTTAAATAGTCACTCTATTAGATTATCACAATAGAAAATGCAGAACTCAAGAAGCAGTGTAGTATGGGAGCAAGACTTTCTTGACAAAAAATCTGTATAACTCAGGAAGATCTTACTTCAAATCTGGTCTCAGATACTCAACAGCTTGTGACCCTGGGCAAGTCACTTAGCCCTGATTGCCTCATTAAGAAAAAATGCACACTATCAAATAAGGTAAAAAAGAAGGTCTGCATCAAAATTATATGGAAAGTTATATGGAGTTCCTATTTTATATAGTGTGACTGCTTTTTTCTTTCTTTTTATCTGCTTTTTTCTTTCTTTCTGTTTTTGTTTTTGTTTACAGATCTAGAGAATATGATCTCTAATATTTTGAAGCCGATTGGACGTTGCAGCTCTTTTCATTTATTGCTTACACACAATTTATTCTTCGAAGTCTAACTATGTTGAACAAGCCTGGAATTAAGGTTTGTTTGTTTGTTTTAAAGGTTAATAAAATCTTTACCTAGTTAAAAAAAAAAAAGATCATGGACCTTGGGCACATCACTGAAACACTTTGTGCCTTTGTTTCCTAATCTACAAAATAGGGAATTGGACTATATAATCCCAAGGTCCTCTTTGTCACCTCAATGTAAAGCCTGTTTTTTATAACCATACTGAAGACTGCAAAAAGGTGACTGATTATTTACAAAAACCCAGGAAAAGGCAGTGTCTTCTGAATGGACACTACCATACTCATTCCCTTTCCCAATATCCTCATACTATTTATCAATCAATCAATAAGCATTATCACTTGATAATGGTACTATTTGCTAATCGTACTATACTTGATAATCCTACTATGTGCCAGACATTGTGTGAAGCTCTGGGGCTATAAAAACAGAAATGAAACAGTTCCTGCCTTCAATGATAACACCCTACTACTAAGAATTCCATGCTGAGTTTGACTCTTCTCTCCCCTTTATTCTATGTAAAGAAACTAGAAGAAGTGTAGAAACCCTCTAACTAAAGCTCACAGCACTCTCATGTAAAGTTTTCTGTATTCTTCTCTTAGATTGACTCCCTAGATTTACTGGGAGTGGTGGCCTCTGTCTTTCCTGCTACTAATTCCTTATTAATCTAGAAGAGCTGAGGAAATCTATATCCCCAAGAGCTCAAATAGGGACTGTTCATTCTATTTTGGGGGGGGGGGGCTAGGCAATGGGGTTAAGTGACTTGCCCAGGGTCACACAGCTAGTAAGTGTCAAGTGTCTGAGGCCGGATTTGAACTCAGGTCCTCCTGACTCCAAGGCTGGAGCTCTATCCACTGCACCACCTAGCTGCCCCTGCTTATTCTATTTAACACATTTATAAATGACTTGGATAAAGGCCCAGAAAATATGTGTTCTCAGGTTTGTAAATGACATAATGTTGGGAGAGAGAGCCAATACACTAGATTGTAAAGTTAAGACTCAAAAAGATTTTGACAGGTTACTAGAGAATTGTGCTGAATCCATCTATCAAGATGGAATTTAATAGTGATAAATGTAAAGTCATGCTTAGGTTCAAAAATTTACTTTCACAAGTCAAATATGGGGGAGGCATGGCTAGACAGCAGTTCTGAAAATATCTAAGAATTTTAGTGAAATTGAGAACAAAATGTGAGTCAATAGTGTGATATTATAGACAGAAGCTAAAAGAATTTTAGGCTACATTAAGAGATTTTTAGTGTTCAAAATGAGGGAATTGATAGAGCCATTCTACTCTGTCCTGCTCAGGCCACATCTAGAATATCATGTTTAATTCTGGGAATTACATTTTAGGAAGCATTATAATAAATCAAACAGCTGCAATAGGAAGGCAGGGCAGCTAAGTGGCCCAGTGGATAGAGTGCCTGGCCTGGAGTCAGGAAAACTCATCTCCCTGAGTGCAAATCTGGCCTTAAGACACTTACTAGCTGTGTGACTCTGGACAAGTCACTTAACTCTGATTCAGTTTCCTCATCTGTAAAATGAGCTGGAGAAAGAAATGGCAAACCATTATAGTATCTTTGCCAAGAACATTGCAAATGAGGTCATGAAGAGTCAGACACAGCTGAAAAATGACTGAACAACAAATAGGACGTCAAGCAGAACAATGAAAGACTTTACTTGAATATAGGTCATATGAGGATTGGTTGAAGCCATGGGTGATATTTAGAATGGAGGAGAAGATAAGACTTAGTGGGGCTACAATAGCTGTTTTTAAGTGCAGCATCCCACTCTGGGCTAACTCTCCCAACTTACTATTGTTTTCACGGGTTGGTTTCTAGAGGTTGGCCTCTATACCTAGGCTCTAGGGTATCCTCTTGGTGACTACTCCTCACACTATAGCTTCCTGACTATCAGTCAGTGAGCAGAAGACAAGATGAAACTTCTTTTATTAGAACTATCTTGGGGCAGCTAGGTGGTGCAGTGGATAGAGCACTGGCCCTGGAGTCAGGAGGTCCTGAGTTCAAATCTGGCCTCGAACACCTAACACTCACTAGCTGTGTGACCCTGGGCAAGTCACTTAACCCCATTGCTTAGCAAAAACAAACAAACAAAAAAAGAACTATCTTAACAGTTATTTTTTATGAATAAACATTGTGAAGAGAATTTTTATAATGAGTGTGCCTAGAAGGAAACTTATTAAGATGGAGGACTTGAGAGAAACTGAAGAGATTATTTTCTTTTCCATTGCTTAAGATAAGCTAAAGAAGAAATATCTTCTTTCTTTATGAAACTATCACAACCCTTATTTTGAGAAGAAGATCAAGAGGATGCCCGTGAAGTTAGTTTTACTTGTTACCTTGAATGAACTAAATGGTGTGGGACTATTTTCACAGAAGTGAAGAGAAGTCATTTGCAGTTAAAGTGACACTGTGGCATGAAAAATGATAAATATTAAGAATTCAGAGCAGCATGGGAAGACTTATATGAAGCAACAGAAATGGAAGGAAGCAGAACAAGGACAACCATATAAAGATGACAACAATTAAAACAAAAAGAACCACAACAAATCAAACTGAAGTCTGTCAATGAGCATTCATTACATGCTTACTATGCGCCAGGCCCTGTGCTAAGCACTGGGAATACAACTGCAAGCAGAAAGAAGGAAACGTATCGGGACTTTTCAAGTATTGTCAAATTAATTGAATTGCTTAACTTCACTAAACTGCTTTTTTTTTCTTTTGAAAATGTGTTACAAAGGATGGCTTTTAGCAATGGGACAAATATATTTGGAAATGAAGGTGAGCTTAAAAAAAGATACCAATTAAAAAAAAGTTTTATGTGGGACTCCGGTCTAGATCAGAAAAATAAAAAATTAGCAGAGCAGAGATTCTAGTGATCTAGGTTCACTTAAAGTATCATGCCACGCTAATTTCCTGTATTTATACAGTTTCAAAGCTGAAAGGCAGGATAGTGAAGTGTGAAGAGGGCCCATCTTGAAGTCTGAAATACTTTGTTTCTAACATACCAGGAACAGGGTGACAGGCAAATTACTTAACTTCCAGAGTCCTAGGCAATTCTCTAAAACAGAATTACATTGATGGAGGAAGCTGAGTTGAAGGATTAAAGTTCTTTCCTAGCAACTGTTGCAAGGAATATGGTTTACTTGGGGAGAAAACAAGGCAATATAAATAGCTTTTGCACGCTGCTTGCACATAAGACAATTTGCCTCGGATTGGGTAGCAATTAAAATGGAAGGTAAACAAGTATGACGTGCTCCTTTGGCAGATCTTAATCTGCAGAGGATTTAAAGAGTTAATGTGCTCCAGAATTCAAAATAGAATTTGGAATGTTGGTGTTTTGGAGAATGCAAAGCTCCTGCCTGACATGTGCTCCTGTTGTTTTCCTCTGACGGACAGAGTGAGTCTTCTGGTTTCCTGGAAGGATGGAGATGCAGAAGAATGTCACAGGAGCAGCTCTCCCTGCAGCAACCAATGTCTCTGTACCTCACCTCATGTTCTTCTGCTGGTCTCTTTCCTGTGAGGTACAACCAGTCTCAGGCGCCACTCTGAGAATCCAGCTTCCTCTCCAACACCTACTAGGGGAAGAGTCAGACCACCTCCTCTCCTAATATAATAACAAATCTGGTTTTTGCCTTGGGTGAAAACATTCCTACTTAGGGCCCTGAGGACAGATGTACAATTATATGAGACGATTTTCTGTGATTTCAGATCTATAGTAATTTTGTGAAAGTCGCTTTTTCAACTAAATTTTAAAGCCAATATAAAATAACGGGCTGAACCCAGATCTTCTTAACTTACAAGAATTAAGTCCTTTTATTATAAATTTCTAGGGAAAAAATTACTGAACACAGATACCTTGGAACTGTACTCTAGTACCTTAATCTCAGTAATTTTTGGAAAGATGGCAAGTACTCCTGCTTTGTTTAATTCATTAGACTGTGAGCTCCCCAAGGGCAGGGACTATCTTTTGCCTCTTTTTGTATTCCCAGCACTTAGCAGAGTTGCCTGGAACATAATAGGCATTTAATAAATGTTTATTGATTTTTTTTTAAAAAAATAATTTAATATGGTCACTATTAATCGTATGTGGTCAGAATTTGGAACTGGAAAGTACTTAGTCTAGTGATTCTCAATCTATTGGCCCAGAAGTCATTGGGGGAAGCTACAAAAATATTGCAAATGGTGCTAGAATCTATATTTAAATCACTGTCATCTTTATTCAGTTTCAATAAAATAGGAATTGTGATTCAATATAATAATTGTAGTACTCCAGCCTTCTGCCCTGCTGAGAGTCACCCAGGGTCAAGGTGCATTGAGGTATGGATTGGCATCCACTCAAACATATATCATGCAAGCTTCAAAAAACACCAGCCATCCAGATGACATAGTTGCTCAAAACAAAGACATTTAATTAAATGAAGTAGCAGGAAACATGAAAGGTTTCCCCTCATTCACATAGGGGTATAATGTCCTACTGCTAATCCTACCAATAGGATGAGGAGATAAATGCAAGAAACACATATGACCAAGGAACCTGCTTGACTAGACATATATGTAAGGAATATATACATCTGGGACAACTTATACTTCTATGTACGGCCAGACCAACTTACACCTCTGACACTTGGATGTCCTTTGCTCAGACTGGATGAGAGTTACTTTCTCTGATTTCTCTGCTGTGCTGCTCTCTACTGGGCACCTCTTTTCTGGATATATCTGCTGCTGGAGCTTTCTAATGGATGTCTCCATCGCTGCTGTTGCTCTCTTCTACTAGTCAGTCATCAGTTCACCTTCTTCCCATGTAAAAGACAAGGTGTGCCAGGTTCTTAGCTTGACAGCCCAAGAGGCCATATTTAATTTTTCTTATGATACTAAGCTCCATCCAAATTCACCTAGTCAATTAGCCAGTGAAGCCCTTCCTCGGGCATTCTTTGAAC
The DNA here is from genome assembly GCF_900497805.2 of Vombatus ursinus. NCBI lineage: Eukaryota > Metazoa > Chordata > Mammalia > Diprotodontia > Vombatidae > Vombatus > Vombatus ursinus. The sequence goes on from NW_020950098.1 coordinate 3,357,607, forward strand.
TATTTTCTCCCTTTGGTGAGATCTGGTCCCTTTTATTTTGGAGGCAATCATGGTTAAGTGACTTGCCCAGGGTCACACAGCTAGTAAGTGACAGTGGCTGGATTTGAACTCAGGTCCTCCTGACTCCAGGGCTGGTGCTCTATCCACTGCTCCACCTGGAGCTGCCCCTGAGATCTGGTTCCTCGATCCCAGTCTCCTTTCTAATGAGAGTAGAAAATTCTTTTCAAGCTGTGTTATAGTCTTCTGTGTATTAAACTATATCCCTTCAAACACCCTAGGATTCCATTTAGCAAAAATGTAAAATTGCTATGAGGAGCTAGGATGACTTGTTCTTTTCAGCTCCCATAATATCCTTAGTTGCTTTGCAAATCAACTTGAGGCAAAACAGGAAGAACCGAGACCTGTACCCTAGTTCTTTCCTTCTATGTTCCTGACTTTGTTATGCATTCCTAACAGCCATAAAATCACTGGTCTTCTGGGGTGTGCTACAGCTGGAAATTTTCAGTGTGCATTTTTACTTTGGAAATGGGTAAATATTACAAATCAGGGCTTGATTTATTGTTTTGTTGATTCTCTAGACTCAAGAAAGAGATGGAGAAAATGCTACTAATGTAGGTTAAACTTTAACGTGTGTCCTATGAACATTTGTTAAACATTTGCCAGAACACCCCTGCTGGTCTTCCTATACTAGTCACCAAGCAGGCCTTTTGAAGACTGAGTCAATAACATTTCACACATACATGTAGCATTATTTTAAAAATATACGTAGATGCTAATGTGATTAATCAAGTACAAATGCATTTAAAAGTTGCTGATTCAGAGTACTTTTTTGTCATCATATATTTGCTTAATCAATGAATATTAATAGCAAAATTACTGACAGATAAAGATCCAGAATTTTTTTTTAACATTGAAAAAGTGTTCTCATACTTGAAAAGATTGAGTCATCAATCTAGTCCAACACTCTCATTTTGCAGAGAAGGATACTGCAGTCCAGAAAGGTGAAATGGCTTTTTTAACCAGTAGTAGCCAGGATTCAAACCCAGGTTCCCAGATGCCCAAACTCCCATTCATTCTGCTACATCATACTTTCTTCTCAACCAATTTATTTCAAACTCACCAACCAGAACCTTTTAAAGAGGGCTGGAGGGGTGGGGTAGGGGTGTGATGGGACAGCTCACAAGTGGCAACATGCACTAGGAATTTTTATTTTCCTTGTCTGTCCTTCCCTGGACAGTAGTGCCAAATGACCAATGAAATAACCAAGAGAAATGTGATCAGACTGAGAAAGCACTTGAATAAACCATGACAAGATATCCAGTGGTATGTGGATAGGGTGGGGTGGAAGCATGGTGTATAGTAAGAAGGGCTCTGAATTTGGCAATTTAAAGGCCTGAGTTCAAATCCTACCTCTGCTGATTACTAATCATATGATCTTAGACAAATCACTTAACCTCTGGGCCTCAACTTTCTCATCTATAAAATTAAGGCGTTAGCTTAAGATATCTCTAATATTCCTTTCAACCCTAAATCTACGAACCCAAGAACCAATCCTTAGTAAAGTTCATATAAGTATAACCATAATTAAGAACTGAATTAAGGCCCAGCGATTAGTCATTTACTCAAGAGGGAAATAAACTTGAATTTTTCCACTCAGAATATGTACTGAGGAAATTCTACTAAACAAAAAACAGGTCTTCAAAACTTCATAAAATCAGACTGATAAAGAAAAAAACTGTCCTGTAAATGAACTCTCTTCCAAGTGGAAATGTGTTATTGATTTGGTCCAAATGCAGAAAAATATTAAGGGACACATTAAGTCCAGCTAAAATGTATGCTCAAGGGCAGTTAGGTGGAACAGTGGAAGGAGGTCCAGCCTTGGAGTCAGGAGGACCTGAGTTCAAATCCGGGCTCAGACACTTGACACTTACTAGCTGTGTGACCCTGGGCAAGTCACTTAACCCCAATTGCCTCACCAAAAAGCAAAAAAAAAAAAAAGATATTGTATAAAATATATGCTTACTTTAAAGGATATCAGTTAGAAGCAGCATGAACTAGTGGACAGAGTACGGCACTTGAAATCAGGAAGACCTAGGTACAAATGCTACTTAAAATACTTACAAATTCTGTGACCCTACGGAAGTCACAACCTCTCTGTGCTTTAGTTTCCTCATCTGTAAAATAAGAGGACTAGACTAATTGACTTCAAAAGCCCCTCCCAACTCTAATCTACTATCTTATGATAGTTAACAATTTAAGTGTGAAATTACCTGTACTTGGATACAACATTTCATTTTTTAATAATATTTTATTTTTTCCCAATTACATGTAAAGACAATTTTTAACATTAATTTTTTTAAATATTGAGCTCTAAATTATCTCTCTCCCTCCCTCTCCCTCTTCCCCCCTCCCTGAGAAGGCAAGCAATTTGATATAGGTCATACATGTGTAATCATGCAAAACATATTTCTATATTATTCATGTTGTAAAAGGAGACATAGATTAAAAAACAACAACAACAAGACACACACAAAAAAAGAAAGTGAAAAAGAGTATTCTTCAATCTGCATTCAGACTCCATCAATTATTTCTCTGGATGTGGATAGCATTTTTTCATCATGAGTCTTTTGGAACTGTCTTAGATTATTGTATTGCTGAGAAGAGCTAAGTCATTCACAATTGTTCATCATACAATATTGCTGTTACTGTGTACAATGTTCTCCTGGTTCTGCTCATTTCATTCTGTATCAGTTCATGTAAGTCTTTCCAGATTTTTCTGAAATCTGCCTGCTCATCGTTTCTCCTAGCATAATGGTATTCTATTACATTCGTATACTGCAACTTGTTCAACCATTCCCCAGTTGATGGACGTCCCCTCAATTTCCAGTTCTTTGCCACCACAAAAAGAGTTCCTATAAATATTTCTGTACAAATAGGTCCTTTCCCCTTTTTAAAAATCTCTTTGAGATACAGACCTAGTAGTAGTATTGCTGGAACAAAGGGTAGGGACAATTTTATAGCCCTTCGGGTATAGTACAACATTTTAACAAACACATGAAACAAAATAATGAAACAGAGACAAAGGCGTAAGACAATTGAGGCTTTGAGATGACTTGACCTTGAAAGTTCCAAGAGGAAGGGAAGAACCAGTTTGCTTATGGTCTGTTTAAGCTAGAATTCCCCAATTTGAATGAGTTTTGTTGTTCAGTCATTTTTCAGTCATGTCCAACTCTTCATGACCCTATTTGGGGTTTTCTTGGCAAAGATATCTTGCCAAAGATACTTGGCAAAAAAACTGGAGTGGTTTGCCATTTCCATCTCCAGTTCATTTCACTGGTAAGGAAACTGAGGCAAACAGAGTTAAATGACTTGCCCAAGGTCACATAGCTAGTTAAGTGTCTGAGGCCAGATTTGAACTCAAGAGATGAATCTTCTTGACTCCAGGCTAGGCACTCTATCTACTGTGCCACCTACCTGCCCTCCTGAATGACTTTATATGGCCCTAAATATATCTCTCTTCTCTTTTAGCCTGACAGAAGTTGAGGCAATTTTTGCAACTCATGTTTAAAAAAAAAAAGCAAAAAAAACCCAAAACAAAACAACAACACTCCCAAAACATAAACCATACTGAAAAAGGTAGGACCTTGAAAAATCCAGACAGTTGATATAAATGGTCCAATTCACCAGATTCAATGCTTCTCTTGGTCTTACCTCTTGTAGACATCACTGGTTCCTTCCAAACAATGGTTTATAGTTGCCACTATGCAGTACTTGCCTCATTTTTTTAATCTGATGGTGAAATAGTTTTAAAAGTCATCTTTTTCCAACTTCTCATCTTTATTCTTATATAAGTCTGAAGACGAGCCAGGTTCCACTAGCCTGCTCAAAACAGAAGGACTGTTAGACTCTGAGGAAAGGTCCATACTCATAACACACACGCTTGAATCCTGGGATGGAAGTGTATGGTTTGATGAGAAGTTGTCTTCATAGGAAGTCACAGGCACTTTGGAAACATGGACCTTTTCTTTACCCAAGGCCTTTCTGCCAAGGCCCAGAAAGGTGACTTCAGATTGGCTGCACTCTAATGGAGTTTTCTGGGCAAATCCATCTTTGTTCAATTTTTCATTAGGAGGTGGGCAAAAATCCTGACTTTCATCATTTTCCATGGGAACACTGGGTAAGTGATCAAGGAAAAGAGGAGAAGGAGACCTGAAGGACTTCAGTGATTTAGGAGGATCTTCGGCAAAACGTAAGATAGGGTAAGTACTTTCGAGAGCAATCAGGACCTAATTAAAAAAAAAAAAACCAAGGGTTTAAGAACTGATATTCCTTTTTTAAGTAAAAATAATTTTATTAAACTTCACCAAATATGCTTACTCAAAGAATTTTAGAGCTAGAACTCAACCAAACCCCCAATTTCACAGATAAGGAAACTGAGGCAGGAAAATACCTCGCCCAAATTCAAACAGTGGAAAATCTCATCTCTTCTAATTCCTGGTTCTTCCTCTATACCATATAGTCTCTTCCATCTTTTGCCACTTTTTTTTTTAGGGTGCCAGATCTCTAGATGTCTTTGTGTGCTTCATTGCTGGAAATCACTCTCCGCTCACCTCCACCTTTTAGAATTCGAGACTACTTTTAAGATCAGCTCAGAAGACACATTCTATATAAAAATTTTCTTCTGTTCCAATTACCTTGTAATAATTTTGTATATGCTGATACATGTACATGTTGTCTCTCTCAATAGAATATTAGTTTCTTAAGAGCAGAGATTATATCATTTTTGTTTCAGTAAACCCAGTGCCTAGAACAGTGCCTGACTCATAAGTGGTTGTTGTTGTTCAGTAACTTCAGTCATGTGTCCAACTCTTCATGACCCCATTTCGGGTTTTCTCAGCAAAGATACTACAGTGGTTTGCCATTTCCTTCTCATTTTACAAATGAGGAAACTGAGGCAAACAGGGTTAAGTGACTTGCCCAGGGTCACATAACTAGTAAGTGGCTGAGACCAGATTTGAACTGAGGAAGATGAGTCTTCCTGACTCCAGGCCCAGCACTCTATGCACTGCACCACCCGGCTTCCCTGACTCATATGAGATACTTAATAAATGCTTATTAATTGATTGTTTCATGCAATGCAATGAATAATTACAGCCTTGTGGCCTTAGGTAAGTTATTTATCCAAACTTGGCTTCATTTTCATCTATGAAATGAAGTAAATGGAATTAGATTCAAGATCCTTTCTAGTCCTACCAGATTAGATTCTACCAGAATTATTAGTTCTACCAGAATTAGATTCAAGGTTCTCTCCAGCTCTAAGATTCTTTCCAGTTCTACCAATGCCCAAATACCATATTAACTTACTATGTTAATTTGAGCATTCTGTTGCTATTTGACAAATGACTGCTACTATGATAAAATTAATAATTTTTTTTACCTGAAAGGGATTAATTTACCTTTCTTAAGTGAGCACTGTCTGTCTAGAGAATATTTAACTGACCTCCTCTCACTAATAAAAACTTCAATTTGGATATGTTTTTCCTCCATTTGAGTTTTTTCTTTCAGGGAGAGGTATTATAGGATAGTGGATAAAACTATCATCTTGGAGGCCCTCTGAGATGAACTTCTGTCTACTCTGTATACATCTTATATGTACATTATTTTTTACATGTTGTCTCCCTTATTAGAACATCAGCTTCTTGAGGACAAGAACCAAGTTTTTGCCTTTCTTTGCATCCCCAGAGCTTAGCACCATGCCTGGCACATGGAGAGCACTTAATAAATGCTCATTGACTGACTTTCTTATCAATAACTGTTCAAATAATACGTGCCCTATCTACGACTGTCCTGAGGACAACGCTGTAAATCTTATAGTGGTCTAAAGATGGGAGTTATTGTTATTTTCAACAGTTCTATGTTCTATTTTGAATCAAAGCAACCTGAGAATACTCACTTCATCCATCGTCGGCCTTAACTTTGCCCGGGAAGTTGCACATTGGTTTGCTAAAGTAAATAATTTCCAGGAGAAATTCTGAGGACATGGATTTATTTTTTTATCTAATAAAGAGAGACATGACTCAATGCCTCTCTTCTCCATCAGTTCCACAAGGAGGTCCCTCTGGGGGGAAAAAGGACACAAAGATATTTTGCAAGACTCCCTTAGGAATATGACCAAGAGAGATATATATGGGCAGATATGATTCTTACCAGTCGAACATATTTTGGACCATCTAGCACCACTTTATAACCTGTCAGAACTTCCATTATGACCTGGAGGAGGACAAATTTAAATCAGTCTAGGTTCTAATGCCCCACAAATCATAATCTGTCATTAACTATGAACATGAATCCATTCTTTTTTTTTCAATAAGCATTTTTGTTATTAATTTATTTTTAGTTTTTAACAATCACTTCCATACGCTTTTGAGTTTAAAATTTTTCCCCCTCCCTCCCCAGGACAGCGTGCAATCTGATATAAGCTCTACATATACATTCCTATTAAACATATTTTCACATTAGTCATGTTGTAAGGAAAAGAATCCATTCTTAATAAAGCAGTACATGCTTTATAACTCAGGGGCATTATTACAAGAAACACTGTGCATAGCAAAAACAATTAGCCTCAAGTGAAAGTCCCTCTTGTTTTTCCCAAGAGGTTATAAAATTATTGATATCTCTCCCCCTTTTCTGGAAGCAAGCAAAATGAAATATGAATATCAAAATATATTTTAAAAATGAATTCACAGGCCCCCAAATTAAGAGCCCTTGTGATGGTGGACACTCACAATTCCAAAGCTGTAGACATCAGTTTTAGTGGACAGTCTTCTTTGTCTTATATATTCTTCCGGCATGTACCAAAGGTATTTATTCCTACTGCTTTCCATATTTATAGTGGAACTCTGTTTTTCCAGGTGAGGTCGGAGGTGGGCCGTGACAAAACTTTTTAGTTTGGGTTGAAGCTGGTTGTCCAAAAGTATGTTTGAACTGAAATTATAATGAAGGAACAAATTAATCTAAAAATTTCAGAAAATATATCTAGTGATTTGTAAAACAATAAATAGGTCACCAGATGTAAGCAAAGCCATGTTAATTATAAAAGGGCCTTTCTCTGGTTGATGAGTGCTCAGAGAATATGAAAAAATAGTTTTCAAAAGATTTGCAAACTATAAATGATCACGTGAATATAGCTGCTCCACATAGCACTAATAGTAAGAGAAATGCACATTAAAACAACTCTGAGGTTTTGTCTTTCTTCATGCAAACTGGAAAAGGTGAACAAAGATGGGAAGAGTTCGCATTGGACAAGATGTGGCAAAACAGGCACCCAGATGCACTTGGTAGAACTATGAAGTGGTCCAACCATTTTGGATATCAGTTTGGAATTATGCAAAAAGGGGGGGGGGCTTGATTCTCTATAGCAATAATAATAGCTAGCATTTATATAGTGCTTTAAGGTTTGTAAAGTGCTTTTCATGTTATCTGATTTGATCATCAAACCACCCTCTGAGAATGGTACCATCTCCAACAGAAATTGAGAGAAGTGAAGCCTAGGTTCACATGTTGGTACCACCCACTTGTCAATAACCTTTGAATCAATTATCTCACTACTGACTGAGGAAATCAAAGGTGGAAAGAAAAGGTACTCCTTGTGGTACAAAAACCTGGAAACAAAAGTGGGCACCCATCCATGGAGGAAGGGTTGAAGAAATTATGGTGTATGAATGTAGTGAAATATTATTGTGCGGTAAGAAATGGTAATTATGAACATGAATTTCTTCATCTGGGAACTCCTTATACCAATGAAATTATAGGTTCAGTGCCTATCCCTAGAAATAAGTTATGGTTGTCACACATAACAATATAAAAACCAGAAAAAAATACTCTTTCATCTGAGACTGGGCATGTCCCAAATGCTCCATTGTGGCTAGGGACTCCTAGGACATACTTTGTGTTTTTTTAATTGGTCAGTTCACGATTATAACCAAGTCTGCTGGTAAAGGCAGCTGACAATTTGTCAACAGAAAGAAAGGGAAAAGTTAACATTTAGTCCAAGTAATTTTCCATGTCCTCTCTCCTTGACTGACCATTCCTTCATTTGTTTAATCTATTATCTGAATTAATTTGTGGATCTCCCATGTGTACCCAGAACTTAATTATAGGACTTGACCTAACCAATGAATGCAGTAGGCCTCTACTTACTTGGTGTGCATTGAGGAGCCATTAGCAAGTTCCCCGGCAACAAAATACCAACCCCATACCTGTCATTCCACCCTTATAGTTATAGTCCTTTGGACCATCTTTAAAGTTAAAACCCCTAGGGGAGGTCAGTCTTAAGTCATTCACTTCTATTTTAATTATCAGCTGCTATCTTACTGGGGACTTAGTACAAGAGTACATGCCTTTGGGAGAGGAAAAAAAAGTTGCAAGAAAATTGAGAAGGCACCAAAACCAATTCAACTTATATTGGATGAAGCAGCTATTATGTGCACCATGCTAGGCACTGAAGATAGAAGGACAAAATGAAAACCAAACCAAACCAAAGACAAATTTCAATTCACAATTTTGCCTAAGGCTAGTCCTTTTCCTGGTTACGCTATTAACAGAATCTCTTTTGTTCTATTCTAGCAATATTAAAATAAGAAAAAGAATTTGAATTCTATTTAAAGATGTTTGCTTTTGTTTTGTGTAGGATCCTTCAAATAATACCATTTTACTATTTAGGCACTTTTTTTCCCCCAAAAAACAAATTCTTGGTTTGCATTCATAAAATGTAGAGAGGGATATTTATATTACCACCCAGTAATTTAAAATGATGAATTGACTCCTGGACAAGTTCTAAAAATTCTGGATCCTGAACTCATTAGAGCCCTTATTGTATACAATTGTCAGCAAGCTATGACTCTGAAGGTCATAACTCCTGCCCCCCCCCCCAAAGTCTTTCATCTAAATTTGTAATCTATCAGTGACTAAAATAAAAATTATTCTACAGAAAAATCAAATTAAAATAACTCTGAAGTTTCTCTTCCCACCCAGAATATTGGCAAAAATGATTTAAAAAGGGGAGAGCAGGGGAATAATTGTTTTTTTAGAGTTAATAGAGCTGAGAAATTGGTCCAATCATTCTGAAAATAACTTGGGATTACGCAAGAAAAAGGAGGCATCTTGGTGACTCAGTGGATAGGGTGCTGGGCCTGGAGCCAGGAAGACGTGAGGTCAAATCTGGTCTCAGACACTTACTAGCTGTGTGGCTCTGGACAAGTCACTTAACCTTTGTTTGCCTTAATCCACTAGAGAAGGAAATGACAAACCACTCCAGTGTCTTTGCCAAGAAAACCTTATGGACAATTATGGTCCACGGAATCACCAAAAGTCAGACACAACTAAATGACTGAACAACAATGCAAGAAAATTGACTAAACTGTTCATATACTTGGATTCAGCAATTCCATTATACAGCATACACCCTGAAAAGGATCAAAGACATAAAGAAAGGCATCATGCATACCAAAATATTATTGAATTTATTTTTGTGGTAGCAAACAACTAGAAACAAAGTGGGTGTCCATGGACAGGGAAATGATGGGACTAATTATGGTATATAAACGTAATGATATTGTGCATTAAGAAATTATATTCCTATATATGAGGAATTCAGAGAAACATGGGAAGACTTGCATGAACTGATACAAAACAGCATAAGCAGAATAAGGAGAACCACATTCACAATGAATACAATGAACACAAATGAAAAGAACACTAAAAAGAATGTCAAGCTCTGGGTAATTACAATGATCCTAGACCAGGGGTGGGGAACCTGGGGCCTCGAGGCCATGTGTGGCCTTCTAGATCCTCAGCTGTGGCCTTTTGACTGAGTCCAAGTCTTACAGAAGAAATCCTTTCATTAAGGGGATTTGTTCTGTGAAGTTTGGATTCAATCAAAGAGCCGCACTTGAGGACCTAGAGGGCCACACGTGGCCTCGAGGTCGCAGGTTCCCTACCCCTGTCCTAGACAGTAATGATACATGTCTCTCTCCTCTCAGCAATGAGGTGGGGAATGAAGCAGATAGAATGTTGCAGAAACTACCAGGCATGGTTGTTCTCTTAAATGTTTTTGCTGAATTTGTTTTTCTGGGAGGGAGATCTGCTGTATGCAGAAATGATTAGTAATGTAAAACAAAAGGCATCCATTCAAATTCATTTTAAAATAAGCTCATAGGAGGCTTTCCCAGAAATTTGAGCATGATATTCCTATAAATACTCATTGAGTTTTTCAGTGGAGACTGTTTCCCAAATAGAATAGACATAAAATTTTATGTAGTAAAACTCAGAGCAAACAGATCCTGTGAAATACTACGCTTAGAAATGTAGACTGAGATTCCAAAATTGTTCCAGGGCATAGTATGTCTACTTAGAGAGATGATGTTTGGTGAAAAAGATAAGTTGGCCCTAAGCAGACTGTACCGAACAACATAAATTCTGGGTCTTGTGATTTACACGGTAATAAATAAGGGCCTTGGCATCTTAAGGAAGAAAGATGTTTCATTACAGCAATATGGGAATTGCAGAAGCCTTTTTGACCATCAATTCCACACCAATTTGTTCCCTTGCTTAAAGCTTAAACAGTGTTCAAAGGTATGGTGACCACAGCTTTCCTTGGTCATGCACTTAAGTAAAAAAGTTTATTCTACGGGAAAAGTGCCCTGGAAAAAGATAGGTAGCTTAAAATAATTAAATAAATAACAATATGGTATAAAAGGACAGCTTGCTGGCTTTTGTAGATCGAAAGGAGACAGGTAATATATGTTTGATTCTCCAATGCTCCTTGATCCATCTACCATATCTTGTATCATGACTGTGATGGGTTGGATTCGCCAGTGGTCAGTGATAAGCCTACTGGCAACTCATCAGTACCTCCTGCTCTGAGGGCCTCTCCCTCTGATCAGAGAGGGTGGATATGGAGAGCTCCTCCGAGATCCTCCATTTAAGGAGGATACCCAAGCCAACCATCTCTTTATTTCCCACCATCCATCATAACCCTACATTTGATACCTTCCGTCTCTGAATATCTTGGATCCCAACACTGATGACCTATGTAAATGCTGATTGCATCTGGCTCACACTTGCTTATGAACTGCTCTTGGTAATTCACCCATTTGCCTACCTCAAGCTTTTGGCCACTCACTACCTGAACCATTACTTTTGAGGCCTGCTATACCCAAACCAAGATGGCCTATCGTCATTGCTGGTTTTATCATAGAAGTGTCTTGGCTTTAGTCACAGACTAGGACTATCATATTTTAGGAGTATTAAGGACTAGTGCAGATTTGAGGAGAATCAAGCTGATAAATGAAACAAACAAAGATGGTTCCCCTTCCCAGATCTCTGATGGAAAAAGGTAATGGGATTTTGATCCTAATAGACAAACCCAAGGCGGAGCTGTGTAACAACAGAAAGTATATCAATGTACTTCTCACCCAACCTGCATACAATAGAACATGTCCATGTGAAATCAACAGCAGATGGCATCAGATCTGAGCAGACACCCATGGACCCATGGCCAGTTCAAATATCCCCCAAACCATAATTATTCAACTATAATATTTAAGAAGAAAAGGCAAGCTAGCCCATGATACTCTTCCACATTGGGAAGGCAAGCTCAAATCATCCTTGGGTATGGCACACAAGGGATTGGAACAGATTAAGTAGATGAGAACCCTTTGGATGGCCAGAGTTGGTTCATGCATCCCTGGACCCTAACTCCAAGCAGCTCTTTATATAGCTCAGCAACAGCTCTCAGCATCTAATCAAGCTCTACGTGTTTATTTCTTTAAGGTTTTTTACAAGCACCTGGTGGTACAGTGGTTAGGGTACTGGGCATGGAGTCAGGAAGACCTGAGTTCAAATCTGGCATCAGCACTTATGAGGTATGTGGGCCTTTGTTTGCCTCAGTTTCCTCAACTGTAAAATGAGAATAGCACTCCCTTAAAGGGTTGCTTTGTGGATCAAATGAAATAATATTTAGAAAATGCACTTAGCACAGTGCCTGGCACATAATAGGTACTTAATAAATGTTTGATTAATTGATTTTCCTCTCTCTGTATCACCTTTTGACCTGGAGGTGTGACATTGATCTCATTCATCAAGGCTAATAGGGACTTGGGTTCTTTTTTTGTACTACTGTTATCTGGGTATTTATCTCATTTCCCCATCTATAAGGTAAGCTTCTTGACAGAAGAGGCAGGTGTGTAGTACCAAACTTAAGCCAAGGGACAGCTAGGTGGCGCAGTGGATAGAGTACCAGCCCTGGAGTCAGGAGGACCCGAGTTCAATTCCGGCATCAGACACATAACACTCACTAGCTGTGTGACTCTGGGCAAGTCACTTAACCCCAATTGCCACTTATAAAAATAAAAAACAAACAAACAAACAAAAAACCAAACCAGACTTAAGCCAAGAAGACCTGAGTTCAATTCTGCTCCAGCCACTTAAGAGCTGTAAGTGACCTGGGGCAAGTCACTTAACTTCTCTTTGCCTTAGTATCCTCAATCTCTAAAATGAGGATAATAATAGTACCTACCTCCCAAGGTTGCTGTGAGGATAAAATGAAATAACATATAAAGCCCTTTACAAACCTTAAGTTACTATATAAATGTTAGCTATTTATTCATTTTTTTTTATTCATTCATTCACGGAACAAATGTTTAACAAGAAGCTGCAATAGACAAGGCACCTTACAAACAGCATGTCATTCATATTTGTTGAATAAATGTCTTCATAAAAAGATGTTATCGTTTTCCCATAGACCCTCCCATCTCTAATACTGACTGGACCAAGATTTAACAATACACTCCCAAATCAGAAGTATGCCTGCGGTTAAGAGGTCCTAATGGGGAGTACCCAAGAAGGTTGGCAACAGCTATCAATGATTACTGCAGAGGGTTTCAGCTTTGCTTAATGGTCCAGCTGCATCTCACTGGGACTGACACTACATCAATCCCACTGCAAGTCATTAAGGACCATCTGGCAGATGCTGGTTTGTTAGTTTCTTATCAACCATTACCAATATCTCGATCTTTCAAAAAGCTAAAAAAAAAAAAAGAAAAAAAACAAAACCCAAAACCAAATTCCATACATTTGCTCAGTGTATCTCTCAAACCACTTATCAGTTTGTTACTCACTTCAAAATAACTTGTTTCTCTCTTCCTTTGTTGTATATTCCTTTCTATAACATTCTCTCATTGTGTTCAGCAAATTACTATCAACAGCCTTGTTCATCTGGGTATAGAAAAAGGGTGATATTAACTGGGCTTTCATTGCTTTGGTAGGAATTCTAGAATGCTTCATTCTTTGCCTACTAACTCAGTCTCCCTACTCTGGGAACATATCAGATGTATTCTTTTACAGATGTATCCCTGCCTGAGTTGTGCTATTAGAACTTTTCAGGGGATGCCATCAGGAAGAATTAAATTTCCCCACTTCAACTGATCTCTCTATTTTAAGAACATTATCAGGAATGACAAAAATGGTAGAAACTGTAAGGAATTAAAAACCAGTACTTTTAGCCTTGGCGAAAATTCAATAAATAAGATATTAGTCCAACAGCAAATTTATTTTATTTTATTTTATTTTATAAATGTAGAAACAAGTTTTTAAAGGACATGTTATTTCCCTCAGCTGGAACGCCTCTCCTTTCCAGGCATCCAAATCCCCTTCTAATCAAGGCCTGGCTCGACATATACCAATTCTATAAAACCTTTCTTTCCTACTTCAGTTTAGTGATGTCATTTTGGTACTCTTCGAGAACAAAGGACAACAACCACCATTGAGAACCCCTGAACTAAAATCCTACAGTACAAGTCTGTACCATACAATTTAGTACCTAATCACATACTGTTTTATAATTACCTATTACCATTTGCTGTGTGTCTGTTTTGTCTCCTCAACTAAACTGTTAATTCCTTATGCATAAAAACATTACCTTATATATTTTTAAAAGTCTACCACTGCATCTGATGCAGTGCTGAGCCCATAAGAAATTCGTAAAGATTTTTTTTCTCAATTTTTTCTTAATTTTTTCTCAATTTTCTCAATTGATCAATGCAATGATTAGCAACAATTCCAAAACACTGATGAAGCACGCTAGTCCCCGCTTAGAGAGGGGATAGACTCAGGGTGCAGAATGAGATAGATTTTTAAAAATGGCCAATGCAGGAATTTATTTTGCTTGTCTATGCATAATTGTTGCAAAAGCTTTGTTTTTCTTTCCCCCCCCCAAATGCAGGGAGGAATGTGGGATGGAGAGAAAAATAAATGTTTATTCATTGAAAAAAAACTAAAGAAAAAGACTTCATTGATTCACAGGATATACAAGTTTAGATAAGAGAGGATCACTGAGACCACCCCTTTCTCATAGATGAGGAAAACATCCCAGGCTCCCTTTTCATCTGGTGTTCTTTATCCTACACTTGCTTGACTAATGGGATTTTTTCTTCTTTACAGCCATACTGGAAGACCAACAAACTATTATAAAGACTATAGTCTTATCTTCCTCCCATTTTCTTTTAATCGGCCAAAAGGAAACTTTGCTTTAGGTGGAGTGTTCTCCTACTAAAATACAAGGTTGAGGGGATACGTATTTGTTTCATGAGCAAAGGGCAAAAAAAAATTAGGGAAATAAGGAAGTATGGGCAGAGATGGTCTTGTCTATAAACAGGATAGTAAACAGTCTATGTGATAGGATTCTAGGACTGCTGGAAGGGTCCTGCCACGAAAACACCATCTTCATACATATCATAAATTCTACCATTAGATTCACGCCTTCAGGTTAAGCATCCACATCCTACCAGACTCTTTTCAAATGCAAATTTTAAAGGGAATTAGCTGGGAGACAAAAACACAGTAAGCTTCTAACATCTTCATGTGAACCAAAATGTCAAAGAATTAAGATTTTCTCCCAGTTTTAGGCAGGGCCTAAATGCAAGTTCAGGATGTGAAGTCAATCCATCAATGAAGCTATATTAAGCTCCTACTATGTGCAAGGCACTGACTGTGCCAGACACGGTGCATAGAAAGAAAGGGAAAAACAGTTCTTGCCAACAAAGGAGCTCGTGGTCTAATGGGAGAGATGACATGCAAACTATTTACAAAGAAGCCATATACAGACAAATTGGAAATTTGTTGAAAAGATCAAGCCCATACAACAGATAACAGCAACAAACAATAACAATATTTAATAACCTTTTACTAAGTAGAAAAACTTGGCCAGAGCATCCATTGCCACAGGCATTTTTCTAAGGAGCAAAGTCTGATGTTTCATGCTCCCTGTACACGGGGCCATTCTTGGGTCAATAACACTAACAACCTCACAGACAACTAACAACCAAAAAGGCAATCTAATCTGACTAGTGACAACCTATTAATACTAGTTTATATAGGATTTCCCAATAAGTGGGAAATAATTGATTAATTAATAATCGGCATTTCCCAATAATTGAGCATTTAGACTAAATTACACTTAAACTATTCTCTTTCTAGGTCTCCATGACAAAGGGCTACAAAGGCAGTTTTTAAATCATTGTCAGGGAGGCTAGTCAGTTGCTAACGGCCTGGGAAGAATAAATCATTTTATAAATAATTTTTAAAAAATATTAATAATTATTATTATTTTAATAATTAATTGTGAAATAAATTAAATTATTAAATTTAAATTAAATAATTAGCAATTTATAAATATGATTAAAATATTAAGAATAAAACAATTTCAGTAACTTCTACTTGCTTCGTTCTAGTTCTGACTTTCGGGATTTATCATGTGATTCCAAGATATCTATTTATTGCATCGTATCTATTTATCGATCATTGATAACTCAGACTTATTCACAAGATCATGTGCAGTCGAGGTGTGCTGAGAATGCCTGCTCAGTCATTTCTGCTGGGCCTCCCTCACTATTACCGACTCAATGCCAAGATTGGAGTTGTATTAAAGGATCTAATTCTCTCTCTATTTTTCTTTTTTAACACGAAGTCTCCTGATAAAAGGCCACAATCTGGCAAAACACCTTAGTGCTAGATCTTCCTATATATTCTCTGGGGTTGTTCTCCTTTTTCAAATGCTTTCTTCCAAAGGCATTTCCAATAAGTATGCCCAGACTAGCAAATGTCTGTGATAAATACCGTTTATAAAGACAAAGAAAATGTTGACCAAAAAAAAGACAGGTGAACAGATTTTTTCCATACCCAGAGAGAATGGTTTCAGGATTCTAAAATGGAGTCTAAGGAGAGAAAGGCAAGGTAGATCATCACCTTGGGGTGTATGTTGATGGGCAGGGGCATAGAGTTCAGCACCACAGCATTAGTTTCAACCTTTCTTTTGCCCAATCAGCCAAGACAGTTTCACTTGAGTCCTGGCCCCTTTCCTTATCACAGCTTCTTCGCTTCTACCCTCCCATTTCCATGGGACTTCTCATGGTCTTCCCTGTTCCAGCCCTCTGCATTTTCTACTTTTCTCATCAGGAGTAAGTTCCCCTTTGAATCTAACAGTATGGCTTAGGGTGAGCCCTGCATGTGGGCTAAATCACTTTCTTCTGACTGCACCTAATGTGTGGTAAAACAAGTGACCGTGCAGTTGTTGAATATAATTTTAGAGCTGATGGGGACCTTAGAGTTTGCTCAGTCCTCCTTTCTCCTTTCCCCTAATTTTAAAGATGTGAAACCTGAGAGCTAGACAGTTTAAATGCCTTTCACAGAGTCACCTAATTAGTAGGCTAGTAATAGATTCGAGACTAGAACCAATTGAATAATGCCAAGTATAAAAATAGGGTTCTAATTTTTCTGTTTGTATTTGAGTTTCTTAGATATATCAATATGACAATTGGCTAACCTAAAATTGTAAAATTCCTGGTCCACATTTGGTTTTTTAATAATAGACCTAAGGCTTGAGCTAACTTTCATTATTTGACCTGGTTATTGACAAAGTAAATTTAAAATAGTGTTAAGACCAATTTCGTAGGAAATTTTTAGCAGAGAAGAGACTTTCTGCAAGTGACCTGAGATGGAGAAAAACTGTTCTGAGACCACACCCAAATCGCAGGACTGCATCAGATGGTATCTGGACAGCTGTATGAGATAAGAGTTCTGAGCCTTGAATAGACAATTTTATTTTGCTGTTTACTTTTTCCCTTTGTGTCTTTTATCTGTAAGGTCTACTTACCAAAGGGGATTGCCCTCTTTTATTTTGTCAAAATCTTTTTTTTTAATTAATTAATATATCTTTAGTTTTCAACATTCACTTCCATAAGCTTTTGAGTTTTAAATTTTCTCTGCCTCCGTCCCCAAGATGGCGTGCAATCTGATATAGGCTCTACCTATACATTCTTATTAAACATATTTTCACATTAGTCATGTTGAAAAGGAGAATTAGAACCAATAGGAAGAACTATTTTGTCAAAATCTTATCCAAGGGATTGTCCCCTTTGATTTTGCCAAAGGCTGTCCATCTCTCCCTTTTCCCCATCACATTGTCTCCTCTCATAATTCCCATAGTTAGAAACCCTTGATGAAGTGTTTGTCATATCAGTTAGTGATTCATTGAGGAGGCTGCCCCTCTCAATAGAATCAAATGAGGGAATGAGATAAATGATTATTAATAACCAATAATTTGGGAAGATTCAGAGCTCTCTCCTTCTTCCAAAGTCCTGATTTTAAATGTGCAGTCTCCTGAAGGACATTGCTGATAATGAGATTGGACTAACTTTCTTGTTCAAGACTTCACCCTGGTAGAAGCTATAGTGTTCTGCTCAGGCTTAGGTGGGGTGTACTTTCTTTGAATAGATAGCCCAAGGCTGTGGGTGATCTGGTATAGAGATAGTCCAAGGGTGATATGACGTCACTCTGAGCTCATTTTCCATTGTGTTGTCTAAACAGAGTTGTTTGCCACCTTCAGGAACACCTCCTTTTTGAAGGATATATAAACTGTGAGCTCGCTGCCATGATTGTCTTTCGTCTAAGAGAGATGGCCAAATGACCTTTCTTTTATTAATAACATGTTGACCTTATTAATAAAATGATTAAGTTGCCCAGAAACTATGTCTCTCAACCTTTTTAATTGTCATACAATATTTCCTGAATCCCAAACCAGTCCTCTCTCTACTATCCTGGGTTAACTCTTCCCCTGGTACCTCACTTGTGTAGACCCATCCAAGATGGCTTCATGCCAATTTTGGAACTTTTATGGTGAACATAACCTTAACTTTGTTAAACAATAAATTTGTTTTCAAAAGTACCTAAATTATAAATTAGCCAATTAAAAAAGTCATCATGTATCAAAGTAGAGTATATATATTGCAAATGATAAAATTTGAGGGTTTCATTTACCAACTTGGGATACTCACTGCCTTTCCTTTTCTCTAAAGTGGCTACATGTTTTTCAATATGATGGGGAAAGTTTCCTACTGAATGATCTCCTAAAGATTTCCATAACACAGCTTAATCTATGGATTTAATTGAATAATTTATTTTAAAAACGTAAATAATGCTATCAGTAATATTGGAAGATACTTCAGAAGCCATCTAGACCAATTCCTTCATTTTAGGAAACTGAGTCACAGACTAGTTAAGTGACTTGCCCAACACCTCATTGGTAGCAAACAGCAGAGGTAGAATTGGAATACAGGTCCTCTGACTACAGGGCCAGGATTATTTCCACTGCGTATTGCTTGCTCACTCAACAAAAATAATACTGCTCAATGCAAGCCCTGACCCTCTACAAGAAGACCTAGGCTCACTCACTTCATAACATATGATTAGAGCTGTTCTTTCTCTCTTGGAAAGGATTACTGTGGCTATATCTGTCCCCAGAGGGCAGCTAGATAGCACCATCATGCATAAAGAGGTAGATTTGGAATCAGGAAGACTCATCTTCCTGAGTTCAAATCTGGCCTCAGACACTTACTAGCTATGTGACCCTGGGCAAGTCACTTAAACCCTGTTTGCCTCAGTTTCTCCATCTGTAAAATGAGCTGGAGAAAGAAACGGAAAACCACTCCAGTATCTCTGCCAAGAAAACCCCAAAATGGGGTCACAAAGAATCAGACACAACTGAAACTGCTGAAGAACAACAATTTGTCTGTTCTCTCCTACACAATCACTATCCTTGACAGGAAAGATAATACAGGCAATATAAATACTTCCCAAGATGTTAGGCTGCACATGAGATGCCTAAGAGCCAGGGAGGTCCAGGCTTAGAGCAAAATGAGGGAATCACTTAAAATAGATTCAGGAAGCCGGATACCCAACTCCAGCTCAGCTGAGACTGCTGATGATTTAAAGTCATTACCACTTAACGGATGTTTAGTGGCCGGAACAAAATAAGATGGTCTCATTCCAGTACCCAGTGAACAGGTGTTCACATCACCAAACCTATTGTCACAGCTGACACTAATTAGCATGCTTGCTGGCAAGCTCAGCAGAAAGGCCAAGAGTTGAATGGGCTTTGGAAGGGGAATTGTCTCTTACTCTTTAGAGAGGAGTCACCCTCTGGAACAGGGGTGCTTCACACTGATAGAGAAGTAGACAGGGAAATGTCAGCCTGTACTTTGAGGGCTGCTGGATAAAATCATGATTCTGTTCCAAATAAACTTAGATTCATGCATAAGGATCCTTCTGACTATAGGTAGCTGACTTTTTTGCTTTTGAGTCTTCACTCCTGGGAAAATGAAATTGGGGCAGCCAGGTGTAGTGACACATGCCTGTATTCTATGCTGCTAGGGAGGCTGAGGCTAGCGAATGTCTTGAACTTAGAGATTATGAGCTGCCACAAAGCTAAAGGCTGACTGGGAGTCTACACTGAGTCCAACACCAATAATGGTGAGCCCTCATGAGTAGGGGTGGAGGAAACGACCAATAGGTTGCCTAAGGAGGGGCAAACTAATTCAGGTTAGAAATGGAGCAGCTCAAAGTCTCTGTGTCAATGAGTTGTGGGGTAGGGCTGGGGAGTGGCCCTTGTGCCACTGGGTGAGACAGAGGGATTGGGGAAGGGGGGGGGAAAGAAGGGGAAAAAAGGGAAGGAGGAGAAAAGGGAGGAAGGGGAAGAAAGGAGGAGAAGGAGGATAAGAAAGGGGAGAGGGAGGGGGAGGAAAGAAGAAGAGGGGGAAGGAGGAAAGAAAGAAAGGGAGGAAAAGGGAGGAGAGGAAAGGAAAGGAAGAAGGGGAGAAGAGGAGGGGATGGGGAAGAGGAAAGGAGGAAAGGGAGGAGAGAGAAGGAAGGGAAAGGAGTAAGGGAAAAAAGGGAGGAGAGGGGAAGAGAGAGGAGGAAAGGAAGAGGGGGAAAGGGAAGAATTGGAGAACAATCAATAGCAATTCCTTCCTTCCACCAAAATTCAAATGCTATATATCAATAGCCACATTTCTGATCCAAGTTGCACCTCTTCGATGAAGTATTTCTGTGAGGTTCCTGGTGGACACACCATCTCCATGCCTTCTGGCTGGAGGGTAAAGCTATGGGCTACAGGGCCTCCATTTAAGGAGGGGGCCCAGCATGATCTTCTCCCCACTTCTCACCGGTCACATTGCTTTTGGACTTCTTTGGACTTGTCCATCATGCCCCTGAGCCAGATGTCTTCCCCTACCCTCAGTTTTTCAGCTTCCTTTTGTATGTTATCTTCCCATATTAGATTATAAGCTGAGGATAAAAACTGTCTAGTGCCTGGCACCTAGCAGGTGATTAATAAATATTTATTGATTATTGATTGACCATCTTTTCCCCAGGCACCCTCCTCTAGAAACAGAAACTTACAGCACAAGTGAGCTTGGTTGGGCTCATAATTCAGGTAAGTTGTACTAGACAGAATTTGACCTGACAGCCTTCGTCATTCCTCATTCTATAGCAATGGATACTGAGGAGTGAGAGTATACTGGAATAGTAAGCCTTACCCCTGTGCTTACTACACACACAATGAACATATAAGAGAAAGATATGTGGGGGAAGCAACATGGTGCCCAAGGCTCACAAGCTCTGCTCTCACATTAAAATGAGTACTTAAAATCATAGGATTTTAGAGCTCTAACCACTGTGCAACCTACCTGCTTTTTTAAGTAATAGTTTAAGCTATTTTTAAAGTAATAGTTATCTATAATCAAATGCCTAGTGCTATGTTGGAATCATTAGGCTCTTTGATACTCCCTTCTAAGCCTATGGAGGCGTACTGCCCAGATCTCCCATCCAGATAGGGCAATGCTGCCATCACTCTCGGATAGCCCAGGCCTTGACTTTTGAAACACGGCCTCAGGTAGGCCTTGATCATCCATGCCCTAAGCAATTAAAGGTCTTCTTTGGCCTCATAGGGACAGGTAGGTGGCACAGTGAATAGAGTGTCAGGCCTAGAGTCAGGAAGACCTGAGTTCACATCTAGCCTCAGACACTTACTAGCTTTGTGACTCTGGGCAAGTCACTTCACCCTGTTTGTCCCAGTTTCCTCATCTGTAAAATGAGCTGGAGAAGGAAATGTCAAACCACTCTAGTATCTTTGCCAAGAAAACCCCAAATGGGATCACGAAGAGTGAGACATGACTGAAAATGACCAAACAACAACCACAATAACACCCTCCAAACTGGGGGAGAGCTGAACAAACTGTGGCAACATTAATAAAATAGAATATTGCAGGAGGAGGAAAATTGGTTAGGACATCCCTGATCAATTGATTTTTCCCCAGACCAGTTTATGAAATCACAGAAGGGGCAGGTTAACAGAGACAAGGTATTAACATGTTCATTGGAATGCAAAAACGGTTACCCCAATTATGAAATGTGAAGTTCTGTTTGATGGAATTAGAGAACCTTCAACTATGGACTAAGTGAAAAATAGGCCATGCCCCGGAGGCCTTTAAGAAGAGCAGAATGTGCCCTCCTGAGATAAACAGTTGAGGCATAAGACCCTTGTATGGTTTGATTCCCTGGCAACAAAACGGAACAAAGTATGGAAGGAGGGCTCAGAGATGAGAGGATTGCTCTTCGCCTTTTCCCTCGAGGTACTGGCTTGCAAGAACCCAAGGCCTATGGCAAGAAAGGTAGAAGAGAGAATCATCTTCCCTCACTGCCCTCTGGTGGAGACACAAGGAAAAAGGCAAAAAGCAATCTCCTTTCAAGAGCTGGTGAACGATAATTTTAGGAGTGTGGACCCAGAGTACTTCCACTGTAGGGGTAGTAGTCATATAGATTCCAACCCAACCTTCAATCTTTGAGTCCCAAGTTGAGGAAGGAGCTCAGAGGGGGTTTCTATAATCATGTCATGAGGAATAGCAAATATAAAAAATGTAGGAAAATATGAGATGAAGAATTTCAGAGAGAAGAAAACAAAGGCAAAAGATACACAATATAAAGATACACAATTTAAATGAAAACCAGTAAAAGTCAACAAAACTCAGATCAAACACAGCTGATGATAATGGTGCTAACTTATCAAAGGTAAAGCATCTTCCTATCTGTTAACGATAGATGAACTATAAAAGTAGGAAGTGATTTGTACTATTAGTCACAATCACACTCAAGTAGATTTTTGTTCAACTGTATTGTGCAAAGTACTGGGGAGGGGAAGGAAAATTGTATGGGTTTTTTTTTGAGAAGTGTTTATTGTAAAAATTTGTTTTACTGAAGATGCGTATTTGTTACAAGGATTTACTTTTTCTTTTTTCTAATTGTAGGTAGATGTAAAAGGGTTAAGGGAGCAACAGAGGTAGCGTAATAAAAGGGAAAAAAATATAAAGAAAAGGAAAAAGAGGGTCATTGAAGCATTTTTTTAATGCACAGAGGAAAACAGAGGGAAAGCCAAAAATAATCACAAATGCATAGGATAAGGTACAGCAAGGCGGCAGAGTAGCTAGAGCGCTGGTCCCAAAGTCAGGAAGGCCTGAATTCCAATCCATCCCCATACACTTAGTAATTGTGTGACCCTGCCTGGGCAAGTCACTTAACCCTGACTGCCTCAAAAAAAAAAAATGCATAGCACAGCTTTAAAAGTTGAGGTAGCTAGGTGTCACAGTAGAATACTGGGCCTGGACTCAGGAAGACTTGAGTTCAAATCATGCTTCAGACATTTACTACGCCTGTGAAAAGTCACTTCAGCTCTGTCTGCCTTCCAGGGTTGTTATAAGGATCAAATGAGATAATATTTGTAAAGTGTTTATAAGACATAGAGCCTGGCACCTAGTAGGTACTTAATAAATGTTTGTTTTCTCCCTTCCCTCCTTTGAAAGTTACGTGTTGAATTTATTATAATTTAAAAAGAAAAGTAAGTTGTAAGTAACAGGGATCTGTAGTTTAAAGCAATTTTTTTCCTGTTCTACCATGTACATGAAAATTTCCATTTTATTTGGTGTTTGTTAAGTTCAGAATAAAAAAAAATTAAGATTAAAAAAAAAGAAAATTAAAAGCTTACCACTGCCACCATGTGACCAGATACCATGTGGATGCCTTCCAGGACTAAGTGGGATTCTGGTGTCTTTTTTTTTTTTTTTTTTTAGTCACTAGCAAGAGCAAACAAAAGCTCCAGGCCTTATGTCAAAAATAACATCAAACGCCTTTCACAAGTCCTCGGGGAGATTACTTAGAAGAAGCGGCAACCCTTTCCTGCAGTCTCCCCAACTGTTCATCAAAGGCACAGTTACCGACTGTGGGACTGATAAAAGATCCACTATCAGGATAGGAGTCATTCACTTGGTACAGACTTACTCTAGCACATCAACCATCTACCTGAATGCATCGTGCCAGAGAAGAAAGGAGGAGGACTTTCCGTCTTCCCTTTTGATATCTCACTAAATGAATTGCCAGGGATGCTGTAAGGTTTGAACAGCTTAATATGACAATTCTCAGAGCAGCATGTTCAGTGGGATCACCAAGAGACTGCAGGCACAGGGGCTATGAATTTTAATTCCAGCTTTGCTTCTGTCTTGCTGTGATGCCCTGGGGTTAATCGCTTAACCTTTCCTTAATCCTCAGCAAAAAAAGGAGAAATGAATACTAATTTATTTCATAGGACTGCTACCAGGTCCAACTAACAAAGCACTTTCAAAATGATGTCAGTTTGTTAAAATTGTGTAATCGTGACTTCGGAAAGTGAACGTGATATCTGGGCCCATCGGCTATAGTAGGCCTGAATTCTTGTGGAAGAATATTAATTTCTGGATTTTCTGTAAACGTGAGCCTTGCCAAAAAGCACCATGGTGGATTTTCTAGGGACAGAAAATGTTTAACTGGGAGAAGAATTTTAGGGAAGTAAGAGATGTACCTGTCCTACCCCCCCCCCCCACAGCATTCAGTAATTATTAATAAGGTTTTACTGTGGTAACAGGGTATTAAACTACTATAAAATTTCTAATGTATCTGGGTAATCTCTTTATGAGGTGTGAACCTTTTTCTTTTATGGAATTAAAGGAAGCAACCTCCTTAGACAAATAAAAATTGGACATGGCTTTGGAGGGCCTTAAATAGCTAAACTTTGGAAAGGGTTAGAGAGTTAGCACAGCTATGGAGGAGACCCTTGTGCTTATATCAGAGGGTAGCAAAGGGAGATAGGAGTGTTTGTCTCCTTTCTCCTTCCTCCCATTGGCCACGTGGATTTGAAATAAGGCTACTCAACCAGTAGTTTGAAAATGCATGATTCGAGGGGCAGCTAGGTGGCGCAGTGGATAGAGCACTGGCCCTGAAGTCAGGAGGACCTGAGTTCAAATCCTGTCTCAGACCAAACATTTGACAGTTACTAGCTGTGTGACCCTGGGCAAGTCCCTTAACCCCAACTGCCTAAAAAAAAAAAAAGAAAGAAAGAAAATGCATGATTTGTAGAAAGGATAGACAAAGCATAGTGGAGCTAAACCTGGCAAGAGAGCAGAGACACACATTCCTGACATATGCTAATGCAGAAACAGCTATTTGAGGGAGGCAGCAGCTTTAAGGCATTAGATCTTTGGTAACAAAATTAGGAGAAAAAACAAAGAGCGAGCTATGGGCTGGAAAGAGGGTCCCTGGCAACCACGAATCAAACTGTAGAAAGGAGAAAACTTTGGGAATCTAGCTGAGTAACATACCCAGCAAAGATGCTACATCCAAAGATTGCAGTATGAGGACTCTGGAGAAAGGACTTCCAGGCGGTACAGTACCAAAGATTGTAAGTTGTCTTTGCCACACACGTATCTTAAATGTGTGCCTTGCTACCACCATACTCTAAGTTTGAGCCCACTCTTCCCATAGATACTGTGTGGATTTGTGGGAGTGTGTGTCCTAGCTATATGGGAAGAAAGATTTATAGCTATTATCACCATTTTTACTATTATTTACTATGCCATCTTAGTAAATATCTTTACTAAGAGCAAATTGACTCACAGGGCTAATTGTTAATGAGGAGAACATCAGTAGGGGCTCATGATGAATAGTAACTACAACAGTAGCAGTATAGCCACATAAGATTATCCTGAGTATGGGTGAGTTTGGGGGTAGCCCAGGGAAGGTAATTCACATGTAGCAGGATGAATAGAAAAAGGGTTTTATAATAATGCTAAAAGGGAGCAATAAAAATTCTCATTGAGTAGCATCATGAGATTTAATACCTCTTAAGACCTCAAAAATGTGCTATATGATTGTTAACTATATAGGGGCAGCTAGGTGGCACAGTGGATAGAGTGCCAGGCCTGAAGTCAGGAAGACTTACCTTTCTGAGTTCAAATCTGGCCTCAGATACTTATTATGTAACCCTGGGCAAGTCACTTACCCCTGTGTGCTCCAGTTCCTTATCTGAAAAATGACCTGGAGAAGGAAATGGCACTATTCTGCCGACAAAACCCCAGATGGAGTCACAAAGAGTCAGATACAACCGAAACGAGTGAACAACAAAATTTGAGAGAAGCATTTTAACTTGGAAAAGTTACAGAATAAAAGATTGGAGCAGATTTTGATTAGCTCATAGGTCAATGGCTAGAAAGGACCTTTGAGGTCAACTAGTCCAAGGTTCTCATTTTACAGATGGGGAAACTGAGGCTTGAAAGTGAAGTCGCTTGTGGTTGCAACGGTAGTACGTCGAAGAATATAGAATTAAACCCAGGTCTTCTGACTCTTAAGCAAATATGCTTTCACTATACCAAACAGTCTCAAGTCACACTAGACTATTTTTGTTTTTTGTCACCTATGCCATGAAGACTTTCTTGATATTTTGATGGACCAGGGATCTCACTGGTATAGGTACTCCCTCCAGTGATGCAGATTGCAGTCCATCCATGTTCCTCTCATTAAATAGCTCATAGTATCTACTCACCTTTGATAATGAAAGTAAGTGGGCATCTCTACACACCATAAGGGACTGACCATAGATGTTCGTGAAAGTTACCTTGTTATGTTGCCACAGATGACACAGCATGGTTCGGCACTGTGCAAATATTGAATGGCTCTGGCTACTCCTATCAATATACTGAGTCGAAGTTGCCAAGAAAGTGGAAAAGTATTATCCTAAAAAGAGAACTGTAGTTAGTTTGGTTGAAGTGCAGTGTTAAGGGCAACATCTACTATATTTATTGTTGATTCGTTTCAGTTGTGTCCAACTCTTTGTGACCCCATTTGGGGTCTTCTTGGCAAAGAGACTAGAGTGGTTTGCCATTTCCTTCTCAAGCTCATTTTACAGATAAGTAAACTGAGGGAAACAGGGTTAAGTGATATACCCAGGGTCACACAGCAAGTGTCTGAGGCTACATTTGAACTCAGGAAGATGAGTCTTCCCAACTCTAGGTCTGGCACTCTATGCACTATGGCGCCACCTAGCGGCCCACTTTTGAACATCTCTAATTGTTAGGAAGTTTTTCCTGATATCAGTTCTAATTTCACCTCTTCCCAAAGTTCACCAATTACCCCTGGTTCTGCACAATAGGTCCAGATTAAAAAAAGCCAAATCCCTCTTCTGTGTGACAACCTTTCAAGTACATGAAGATAGCTGCCATGTGTGCTCCCCGAGTCGTCTCTTCTCTAACATCCTTAATTCCTTTAATCTACTCTCATGTAACATGGACTCAGGGTTCTTTGGGCAGCTAGGTGTTGCAGTGCATAGACTGCTATGCCTGGAGTCATGAAGATCTGAGACCTCAAACATTTACTAGCTGTGTGACCCTGGGCAAGTCACTTAACTCTGTTTGCCTCAGTTTCCTCATCTTTAAAATGAGCTGGAGAAAGAAATGGTAAACCACTCCAGTATCTGCCATGAAAACGCCAAATAGAGACACAAAGAGTCAGACACAACTGAAAAATTCAACAACTGCCCATCTTCAGTTTGGCTTTCCTTTATTGAGGTCTTAAATAAGGAAGATCCAGAAATTTAATTCAACAAGACTTTATCAAGTGCCTACTATGTGCCAGGCACTGTCCTAGCCACTAAGGATATTAGGCCAAAAGTGAAATAGTTCCTGTCCTCAAGGAGCTTTCACTCTAGCTTAAGCTGAAATAAATTTCTCCCTCATTTAATCTCATTGCACTTTGGATTCCTCTGAAGCATTTATTTTCTGATGCATTGGGCTTATTCCCATACATAAGTAATCTCTCTACAAATACATAACATATTCTATATCGTATTTTTATATTAGTAGTAACAGTTAGTATTTATATAGAGTTCATCATGGCCATGTCACTGTGCTAAGTACTTTACAATGATCATCTCATCTGATCCTCACAATAACCCTGGTAGGCAGGTGCTATTATAATCTCCATTTTACAGTTGAGGAAACTGGGGCAAACAAAGGTTAAATGACTTGCCCAGGTTAACGCAGCTAGTAAATGTCTGAGGCCGGATTTGAACTCATGTCTTCCTGACTTGAGTCCTAGTGCCACCTATCTATAATATATAATAGTATGTTATACATTATATTTTATATTACATTCATTACATTATACATTATATTTTTATATATTTCATTTATGTTTATAACTTTTATTTATATTTTATAAATATTTTATATTTATAATTTATAGTGTAATTATATTATGAGGCTATAAAACAATAATTACATAATAACGATATCATATATCATTTATTGTATTTATAATTTTTATTTATTAATTAATATTCATTATAAATATAAATTGTGTGTATTGTATATTTTTATTTAAATACTCTTATGTTTTATATATTTTATTTATATATTATAATTTATAGTACAATTGTATAATTATGAGATTACAAATATGTAATATGTAATAATTATATCATATATTAAAGTGATTTATAACATTATACTTAATATTTTTATAACTATCTCCCTAAAATTCTGGTTGGATTGCGCCACTCCTCTACTCAATCAACTCCAGCAGCTCCTTGTTAAGTCCAGGATCCAATACAAAATCTTCTGTCTGACTTCTAAAGTCTTTCATAAGCTGGCCCCTTCCTTAAACCTTATTCCCCTTCACAAACAATGTGATCCAGGAATGCTAGCCTCCTTGCTGTTCCTCCCATATCCTGACACTCCACATCCGAACTCCAAGACTATGTTCTTCCTCCTCATAGTTGCCTTCTCATTTCCCTGGCTTCTTTGAAGTCTCAGCTAAAGTTCCACTTTCTTTAAGAAATCTTTCCCAGTCTTCCTTACTCTTCAAGTCTTCCCCTTGAGATGACCCACATTTTATCCTGCATATTATCTCGTCTGCATTTTGTCTCTCTCATTAGATGGAGCTCTTTGAGAATAGGGACTCCTTTTTGCCTTTGTATCCCTAGTGCTTAGCATGGTGCTTGGCACATAGTAGGTGCTTAATAAATGCTCACTGAGTGACCCACTACTAGGCCACTGCAGCATTATGGCATGGAGATGACCTTGGCCTCTCAAAAACTCTGCCAGGAAGGAAGAAGCTCTGTGTACTACCAAGCTGGGAAAGGTAGGAGGGTGGGTCTGGCAACAAATAGCTTACTTATTGTTTCCGGACCAGTCTAGTTGACTGCAGAGAGGCTTATTATGGAGAGACCCATAATATCTTTGAAAAACTGTCTGCTCAGGCATAGTCTGTGATATAGATGTGTTAGTCAACAAAATCCAAGAAATATTGAAGAAAGTCTTGTCATATTACCCCTTCTAGATGATAAGTTCCTTAAAGTCAGGGACTGTGTTTTATTTCTCTCTGTAACTGCTACATTGTCCAGTATAGAATCACCTATTTTTTTTTCATCAGACTTGTCAGTCCATCAGTCTAGGAAAGATCTAGTTTTAAAAAAAAACACACTGGGCAAATAATTTAATCTTTCAGGGCTCTAGGCAGCTCACTAAGATGAAATGTTACAGAGAAGCTGCCAACCTGCATTGATAGAGTGAGTTTCCACACCTAGGAGTCTCCTATACCCATGAAGTCACAAATCAAGTCCTTATCTCTATCATTTATACCAATAATTTGGGGTCTGGAATAAATAACGAGGACTAAATTGAATGCTGGTTTTTTTTTTTGACAATTTTGTCTTAGAATTCTCTCTATCTTTATCTATGTTTCTTGATTTCCTTGGGTTCCTTCAAGTCCCAGTTAAAATCCCACCTTTTACAAGAAAGAAGCCTCTCTTGATTTCCCTTAATGCTAAGTGTCCTTCCTCTACTGATTATTTATCCCACATATATCTGCTTTGTCCATAGTTGTTTGCATGTTGTCTCCCTTATTAGACTGTAAGCTCCTTGAGGGCAGGGACTATCTTTTATCTTTCTTTATATCCTCAGTACTTAGCATAGCACCTGACACATAGTAGGTACTTAATAAATGCTTGTTGAAACTGACTGACAACACTTAGGTCTGGCACATGTTTCTTATCGTACTTACTTGCCCTATATTCTTATATGTACAGTTATCTCCTCCGTGAGAATGTGAGCTCCTTGAGGTCAGGAACCATGTTTTTGCTTTTCTTGTGTCCACCGTGCATAGCAGAATGATTGGAACATAGTAGGCACTTAATACACGTTCATTGACTGTGCAGAGAGCCACAAATGTCTAATGCTCTGTTTCCATGCAGAAAGAAACAAATTTTCTGATGTCCTCTCATGTAAACCTGGAGAGGGCTTCCTATTTGTCTTAGAAGGATGATAACAGCTTCTTGAAATCCTGTAGGTCAGAAAATTGGGCAGAATAACGAAAAGGACTTACTACACACTGCAACCTATCACAAAGCGATCCATTGCTCATGTATGGATAAACAAGGCAGAACTTCTCAGCCTCCATAAAATATGTAACCAGTTCCAGGATGTTGGGATGTCGAACCCTTGAAAGAAAAGAGATGTAAACCCATAGAATTTATCCAATCCACATGAAATATGATTTTTGAAGAAACAAATACTGCTTTAATCTCAAGGAAAAAGCAATTTGAAAGCAAGAAATAAATGGAAAGGCAGCTTCATAGCACTAGAGAGAGTGCAGGACTTAGAACCAGAGGACCAGGGTTAAAATCCTGGCTTGATACTATTTGTGGGACGAATTCAATCTCTCTGTGCTTCAGTTTCCAGTCTTGCTGGCCAGGGTAGCCAGGTGGAGCAGTAGATAGAGTGCTGGGCCTGAAGTCAGAAAGACTCTGCTTCCTGAGTTCAAATCCAGCCTCAAAGACTTACTAGTTGTGTGACCTTGGGCAAGTCACTTAACCCTGTTTGCCTCAGTTTTCTCATCTGTAAAATGAGCTGGAGATGGAAATGGCAAACCACTTCAGTATCTCTGCCAAGAAAACCCCACGGACAATATCCATGTGGTCACGTAGAGTCGGACATGATAGCATAACCGAACAACAATGTGTAATGGTATGCAACTATAATTCATCACGTTTCCCAGAAGACTAAAAAGGAATTAACAACCAGCAGATGGTGTAGTAGAAGAGGCACTGGTCTAGGAGTCCGAAGATTCTGTTATTTACTTGCCATGTGACCTTGGAAAAGTTATTTTGACATTGTGGCACTCAGTTTCTTTCTTTGTAAAATATAGATAACGACATGTGGACTAATGATGATACTCGGTTGTCATGAGGAAGAACTTTGTACAGAAGACAGTAAGAGGGAGGGTGAGGAGGCACTGAATATTGATGGCTTTCTCAATGAGGTTCACTAAGAAAGGAAGAAGATACTGAAGATGATAATCAAGGATGGCAGGATCTAGTGAAAGTTGTTTAAGGACAGGGAAGACTAGATGTGTTTGTAAGTTGCAGAGAGGGATAAGAAGAAATTGAAGATCACGGCAGAGGGGAACAATTGGAGGGATAATTTGATGGAGCAAATGGGAGAGATGTATTAGAACCAAATATTTAGAACCATGGGATAGTATTGAATTAGTACAACCCTCTTATTTTACAGATGAAGAAACTGAGGCACCAAGATTTACACAGGAAGGAAATAGTAGAAGCAGATTTAAAACCTAGTTCCCCTAACTCTAAATCCTATGGTCTTGTATCTTTAAATAAAATCTGATTGATTTTTTATATTACCTATATTTCCCAATATATTCCTCTTCCCACTTGGAGAAGCTTCCCTTATAACAAAGAATTCTTTAAAAGAGAGGGATAAACTCAGTCAGCAAAACTAATAAACACATTTAAAAAGTCTGACATTATGTTCAGTGTTCTAAACCTACAGTCTCCCATCTCTGCAAAGAGAATAGAGATCTTCTTATATCTCTTTTTGGAGCCCAGGTTAGTCCTCATGATTTCATTGTATTCAGTTTTTGTCCTGTTATATCTGTATATATTATTTTAGTCATTTTGTATATTGTTTTCCTGGTTCTGCTTATTTCACTTTGTGTCAGTTCCCATGTCTTCCCATTATTCTGTGTACTTATCACATATATAATTTCTTATAGCACTGTAATATTTCATTATATTCACGGTCCACAATTCATTTAACCATGGGTATCTAAATTTTAGTCACTTTTCTTTGCATAAATCCAAATTGCTTCCCAGAATGGTTGGACCAATTCACAATTCCACCAACAATATATTAGTGTTCCCATCTTCTGCAACCCCTCCATCATGAACTACTCCACCTTTTTTCATCTTTGTCAGCTTTCAGAATGTGACATAAAACTTCAAAGTTGGTTTGATTTGTTTTTCTCTTTTATTTAACGATCTGAAGCATTCTTTCATGAAATTGCTAATAGTTTTTAATTTTTTTGAGAACTACTTGACCAGATACGTTGACCACTTATCTATTGGGGAATGACCTCCCATTCTTTCTTAATACAGCATTTATTGCTTCACCAACAGAATGTGGTTTTACATTCAGATATACCATGTGGAAACAGTGCACATTTACTGAGCTAACCACTTTTAAAAATACATACTGGGCAATCTTCCATCAAATGTTATAGATTCAGTTGGGAGATTTCTGATGATCATGATAGTAGACATTTTTCAAGTAAATAAGATATCCTAAGTGTAAAAGAAGTTAAGAAATTATGGTTTCTTCAGGCTTATGATTCTAGAGAACTTTTTATGAATGAATAAGCAGATTATACATCTCTTTCTCTCTCAGTAGTTTGGGATACATTGTAACTATATTATGAATTCTCTTACATAAGATATAATTCAAAGATAACGCAGTTTAAATCAGCATATTTCCCCTCTTAATTTCATTGGAATGGTTCAGAACTCCATATGTGAGAAGATTTATCAAATTAGAGAGCTATTGAAAATATAGGCAAATATGCATACGACTAGTAAAGTTTGATGCTAAAAAAAAAGGTTTCTATCAATGTAAATCACAGAATTAATGTTGCTATCTGGTGTCGATTATATTTTGCAGCATCTCATCCTTGTGCCTACTCAGAAATGTAACAATCCAGGTTCCTGTGAGACTTTCAGAAAAAGATATGAAAAATGAGGACATGGAATAAATATTAAGTACCTGTCTCTGGAGAGGCAACAGGGTAGAGGGGAAAGAGTCTTTATTCCGATATACATTGAAATTCATGCTCTACCACTAGGGGGCAGAGGCCTGAAGCAAGCTATACCTTTTCTGGGCTTTATTTATAAAATTAGAGAGTTGGATTGTTGATGATGCCAAAGGCCTCTCCTAGGTCTATATCCCATAATCTCATGTATAAGGGTGAAAACAATACTAGCTTCATATTTGCCAAGTCAGGTATAACTATAGTCCCATCGCACCACAGTACAGTAGGGCAGTATTTCTATCTTAAAAAAATTTTTTAGACATCTTTTGTTATTATTGTTCAGTCACGTCTGAGTCTCTGTGATGCCATTTTGGAGTTTTCTTGGCAAAGATACTGGAGTGGTTTGCCATTTTCTTTTCCAGCTCATTTTACAGATGAGGAACTGAAGCAAACAGGATTAAGTGACTTGCCCAGAATCACACAGCTAGTAAGTGCTGTTAGGGCGAATTTGAACTCATGAAGATGAGTCTCCCTGATTCTAAGCCCAGGGCTCTATCCACTGCACCACCCTCGCTGCTTTCGTTGTTACATCACCTATATTTTCTAATATAACCCTCCTAGCTTCTCCTATTACAAGGGAACCTTCTCCCTTATGAGGAAAAAATATAGGTCAGCAAAACTAACAAATAATCAAAAACATCTAAGATAATGGGTAATTTTTCATACCCTGAGTGTCTCACCTCTGCAGAAAGGGCAGAGAGGTATCTCTTCATATCCCTCTTATTTCTAGATACAAAATCCAGTTTAACATTTAAAGACCTCTACAACCAATCAACTTTTCCTACCGAATTATATATTGTTTCCCTTCTTGTACTCATGGTTCAGGGTGCAGCCAAACTGGCCTTCTTGCTGGTCCTCAGATGTCAGTCCATCTCATATTTATGTGTCTTTGCTCTAGCTGTCTCTCATGCCTTTTTTCCACCTCTTATAATACCATGTATCCTAAAAGACTAAACTCAAATACCACCTTGTGCATTAAGCTCTTCCTAATCCTCTCCACCCCTAAACTAACTTGTATTTATTTTGTAATTACGTTGTATATATTTTTGTAAATATTTTGTCCCCTGATAGAATATAGGCTCCTTAAGGGAAGGGATGCTTTCATTTGCTCTGGGATTCCCAATGCCTAGCAAACAGTAGGCACTTAATAAATACTTGCCCATTAATCAACTGACCTACACGACCCATTTGAAATAAATGAGAATGATTCATTACCACAATGATAGGTTTAAAAGTGGATGGGATCACATTGTATTTTAATACAAAATGGTCCAATCCCTTCATTTTGCAGATGAGAAAACAAGCCTAGAAAGGTAATTTATTCAAGCTCATATCTGATTGCTTACCATCCCAGGGAGCGGAGAAGGGAGAAAGGAAGAGAGGTATAGAATTGGAACTCAAAAATTTTTAAAAAAAAAAATGTTAAAATTTGTTTTAACATGTAATTGGGGAAAAAAATAAAATATAATATATTAAGGAAAATTTGACCTAATTTCCACAGGTGAAGTGGTTAGGTCATAACTCCTACCACCTTCCACCCTTTGGTGATAATGTCCTTGTGATCTTCTAGAGTAGAGAAAGATACAGCCCTGAGTGCTGCCCAGAACCAGATTAAAATGTAACTGGGAGATGTTTAACAAAATAAATAAAAATACAATATAGACCAAAAAAATTTATTCAAGGTCACATAGATACAAAGTGGCACAACCAGGATTCGAATCCATGATCACATTGAGCATTTTTTCCACCGTGCCATGTTGCCTCACATATGTGAGCATATATTAACATATGTAAAGATCGCTATGACTATTCAGGAGCATATCTGAATATGTATATGTTTATACATATGCATATTCTAGACATCGTAATCCAGAAGCTAATAATGCAAAGCAGAAAAGAAAAACAATGTACTGTTTATACTTTTTCCATGAAGAATAATCATTTCTAAGTTTAGGTAAATTAGCTAAATCTACAATCTTGATCCCTACTATGAAATGCAAGATTCATGAAACTTGTATATACACGCCCTTGTGAAGCTTAAGTAGTTTTCACTCATTCATTCATTCATAGCTACCAACAGCTTCATTGAAGACATAACATCACACTTAGAAACAAATAATTATAGTAACAGATGAACTATAAAGAAGTTCAAAATAATTAATTTGCTAATTGTTTTTCCCTCAAGCAGAGAGATCTGATTTTGCAATTTAATTATTCAAAGAAGGAATACAATCTTGAGAGAGTAGCATTTTAACTGTCATTCTACATTAACTGTCATGACTGAAAGGAGATTGATTGAGGTACAAAGATAAGGAGGTTAAAGAGAACTTCTTTCCTAAGGAAACTGTTCTGTATCTTATCTTGTGAAGAGACTCTATAAAGAGAATTCTTCAAAAAGAATTTTTTTGGCTCCCATACTGAAAGAACTGAATGGTGGAGTTGTGCTTCCAGAATTAAGGGGAAGTAAGCGGTAGCAAATAGAGAGAAAGGTAACCGCCCAACCTAAGCTTTATGTGAAGGAAAACCATAAAACCCTGCTACAAATAAAGGAATAAATGAAGAACTAGGATTCCAGTTAGATTTTGAAAGACAAGTAGGATTTAAGAGGGAAAGGGCACAAGAGGAAGGAATTGAAATATAATGGGATACTTTGATCCAGCAATGGCACTACTAGGTCTGTATCCCAAAGAGATAGTAAAAAAAGTAAAATAACCCACATGCACAAAAATATTTATAGCATCTCTTTTCATGGTGGCCAAGAATTGGAAATTGAGGAGATGCCCATCAATTGGAGAATGGCTGAACAAGTTGTGGTATATGAATGTAATGGAATACTATTATGCTATAAAAAATGATGACTGGGCAGATTTCAGAAAAACCTGGAAAGACTTACATGAACTGATGCTTAGTGAAGTGAGCAGAACCAAGAGAATATTGGACACACTAACAGCAATATTGTGTGACGACCAACTTAGATAGATTTGGCTCTTCTCAGCAATACAATGATCTAAGATAATTCCAAATGACTCATGATTGAAAATGCATGGGGGCAGCTTGGTGGCACAGTGGATAGAGCACTGGCCCTAGAGTCAGGAGGACCCGAGTTCAAATCTGGCATCAGACACTTACTAGGTAGCTGTGTGACTCTGGCCAAGTCACTTAACCCCCATTGCCTCCAAAATTAAAAAAAAAAAAAACAAACTTAAAAAAGAAAAGAGAAGAAAATGCTATCTACATCCAGAGAAAGAACAATAGAGTTTGAATGCAGATCAAAGCATACTATTTTCTCTCTCTTTTTTTTTGTTTGTTTTTTCTTTCTTGTGGTTTTACCCTTTTGTTCTGATTCTTCTTTCACAACATAACTAATGTGGAGATATGTTTAATATGATTGTACATGTATAGTCTATATCAGATTGCTTGCCATCTTGGGGAGGGGGGAAGGGAAGAAAGAAGGGAGAAAAAAATTGGGAACTCAAAATCTTATAAAAGTAAATGTTGAAAACTGTCTTAATTTGTAATCAAAAAAATAAAATACTATTAAGTGGGGGGAAAAGAAATATATTGGGCTAGAACATTTTAAAAATAATTTTAAAAAATTTAAAATTGATGTTGTGGTCTTAGAGAACAGATAATGAAAAATACCATCCTTTTTTACCACAGAAAAGCAGACTACAACTAGAACACAAGGTTACATGAATTGTCTGATGTGATCATTGTATCATGTGATTTTTTTCCTTTGTTTGTTTGTTTTTTGGTATTACAAAGGGAAGGGGTCAGTGTGGTCAGGGATAGGATTTTTTTTTCTCCAAAATAACTGTGATGTATGACAAAAGGCAACAATAAAACTTATTTTTAAAAAACAATTCTTAAATTTTTCCTCCCTTATTATACCATACACATAAATCTTTAATATGAACTCCTGGTATTTTGATTATTGGTCATGGAGCTAAAGATAAGAGATAAGTAAGCCTAAGATTTTTGTTCTTACTACTTGCTGGTTCTGAAAACATCTGAGAAAAATATTGCCTATACATAAAAGGTGATGAGTGGTCCCTTTTCAAAATAGGCTACACAACTGCTTTTGTGTGAAAATGAAGTCACTGGAATTTGTTTCCAAGGACATTCAGACTCGGGAATGAATGTCCAAAAAATACAATAGACTTTAATTGCACTCGATCCCTTTGTCTAAAATTCAATTTTTAAAGTAAAGCTGGGGTTAAAAAAATGTAATAGTCTGTACTGGCATGTGTCTAAGAAGAAGAAAAAGAAACCCCAACACTATACAAAATACATCACAATATAGTATTTTGTAAAATATTTGACATCCTACAATAATGTTATTTATATTTATATAGCATTTATATAGCACTTACTATATGTGAGACTGTCTTAAGTGCTTTCCAATTATTATCTTATTTGATCCTTGCAACAACCCGGGGAGGTAGGTGCTATCATCATCCCCATTTTAGAAATGGAGAAATTGAGACAAGCAAAGGTTAAGTGATTTGCCCAGGGTACACAGCTAGTAAGTGTCTGAGGCTGGATTTGAATTCAGGTCTTTCTGACTTCAGGCCCAGCACTCTGTGCACTATAGTACCACCTAGCTGCCTGCCCTAGGGTGGAGATTTAATGCCCTAGTTAAAATATATTTGCATTAGAAATGTAAATGGTCTATTTTAAAAATTAACTTATGGAGCACAATATTTTAGATACTATAACATCAAGGGAATAGAAGTTAAGAGAAATTAAAGATAAAAAATATACTCACAAATTCAAAACTCTAAGTTCTGAGAAAAACATCTTCCAATTTTTGTTATCCTGTACAGTCTTCTCCTAAATATTATAACAAAGAAAAACAAAAAACTAGATATAATTATAAAGAAAAAGTACAAATCTGAAAATGTTTCAGTGTTATTAATCCACTGGTAAATTTAACATTCAAACTGCTTCATTTTGCAAATTAGCATAATGCTTCAAATATCAAAAATCTCACCCCGATCAGAACAAATCACATGTTGATTTCAGTTGTAATGAGAAACTCTTCTGGGTCACTCCTTGGTGGGATGCATGTAACATGAGCTTGGGCCTCGGTGGCTTGCCGCAGTGACCACCATTTTGGGGCTTGCGGGGGTTGTAAGATTTCATTGATTGAGTTTCTTTGTGTGAGTAAGAACAATATGTTGACCATAGGACACACTGACCCTAGGGAATAATAGAGGGTCAGGTTCTGAGCTCTCCAGAATTGGGAGCTAACCACTCCAGCAGTACAGGTGAACTTGTTTTTGGCTTGGCTAATATCAAGCAATTTGATTCACCTCAGACAGTGATACGTACAAAAGGAGTGGTTAGAAGTCAGCATTAAAGTCTGGAAGACCTGGATTCAAATCCTACTCACAAACAATCAATAAGCATTTATTAAGTGCCTCCTATGTACTTGGTACTCTGCTAGGTGTGGGGTATGCAAATAAAAGAATTAAGTAATTCCTTCTTGTAAAGTGTACACATTCTAAAGGAAAAGAGAGTAAGTGCATATATAAGCATATATAGAATAAATATAAAAAGAATAAATACAAAATGCATAATGGTAGCTAGGTGGCATAATGGATAGAGTGCTGGGCCTGGAGTCAAAAAAACTCCTAAATTCTAATCTCTTCAAATTACATAGTTACTAACTGTGTGACCCTAGGCAAGTCACTTATCTCAGTTCCTCATCTGTAAAAACGTGCTAGAGAAGGAAATGGCAAACCACTTTAGGATCTTTGCCAAGAAAAGCCCAAATGAGATCATGAAAAGTTGGACATGACTGAAAATGACTAAAAAACAACAACAATGTATAATGGTAGATATGCTCTCCTCCCCCCAGGCACTTTATTTTAATGCACAGGAAAAAAAATGCAGAGAAGCAGAGCAATTCTGTTACCACTTTGCTAAATTTAACATATGTGTGTATATATTTAACATTTATTATGTATTTGACATTAGCCCATATAACATTATATTCATACACACCCAGATAAAATATATATTTATCACAGAGAAGGAGAATGCAACTATGGCACAAGGTTACATACATGTCAAATATGTCTTGTGATTTTGTTTAACTGTTTTCCCTTGTATTACAAGTGAGGGGGTCACATGTGGGCAGAGGCAGGGTATTTTTTTCCTCCAGAATAACTGTGATGTAACGACAAAAGTCATCAATAAAGCTTACTTTAAAGAAAAAAGATTCTTAGATTCTCCCCTCCCCTTATTATACCACACACATGCATCTTTAAAGATGAACTATGGATATTTTGGTTGTTGGTAGGTAGGTAGAGAGAGAGAGAGAGATAAATACACACATGAGTGTATAGAGATGGATATATGATAGATAGATACATAGACAGAAGTATACACACACATAGTGTGTGTATGTATGTGTATTTATATATGTGTGTATCTATCATCTATCTATCTATCTATCTATCTATCTATCTATCTATCATCTATATCTATCTGTCTCAGGACTGAACTTAGCCATTCATTTGTACAGGTAATTCTAGGGGGAAGAAATTTCCTCTCTTTGAAAGGAAGAAAGCAAACAAGTATTTATCAAATGCTTATTATATGTCAGGGACTGTGTACTTTACAAATATTATCTCATTTGATCCTCAAAACCCTAGAAGGTCAATAGTATTATTATCCTCATTGTTTAGATGAGGAAGTTAAGGCAGACAGATTTAGCTGATTTGCCCAGGGTCACACAGCTAGTTAAGTGTCTGAAGCTGGATTTGAACTCAGGTCTTCCTGACTCCAGGCCATGTGCTTCACCCCCTGTACCACCTAGCATCCTCTAAGGAAAAGGCTTGCTATTACTTCCTTAAACTATTCTTATCAGAAAGCTTAGGATGACAGCTTCCTGAACCCACTTTATTTGTGCAAACCTGACTACAAAATTCTATTTGGGGAAATGAGTATACACACAATGAGAGTAGTTGTCTCAGTGCCTCTAATTTAATATCTCTCACTAATTTCTGGACTTTGATTCCCTTGTTTCTGTGTCATGACTACAATTTATGGGGCTCCTTCCCCCACTTAGGTGTCTTCTAGTAGTACTTTGCTTTGTTCTTTGACTGCCCGTTGCTTTTTATTTATGAATAGAAGACAGTCTTTATTTCACCCTACCAGAAACAAGAGATGTAAAAGATTTACAAGAGCTTATGAATAGATACATAAAGCATTTACACTAGTTTCCCTAAAAAGGAACTGAAATTAGGGTTGACATCTAGATAACACACAAATATTCTGGTGAATCCCCAGCTTCCTCCACAGGACCCTATAAAGTCCCTTCAACACTCCTGGTGGCCCTTATAGTTTGGATTCCCCCCACCAGAAGGCAAACACACTTTGAGGTTATTAGATAGGCAACTCCCTTCCTATCAGATCTACGTTGTCTGAATAATTCTCTTTAATAGCTGGGGATGATATGATACAAATTTCTTGTCCTACTCTCTACCTTCATGTCATGGCTCTGTTCTCTAGCTGCAGGAGACATACAGGTGATCTCTCTCTCTCTCTCTCTCTCTCTCTCTCTCTCTCTTCCTCTCTTTTCAATGTAGATCTGGATCCAGTGGCCAGATACACATCAGGATGACTGGAGGTGTCCCCAGGTCATAGACTGGAGGCCTGGTGTGGATTAAAACATGCCTATTCACACCCCTCTCTCTCTCTGTCTCTAGCTGTCTTTCTCTGTCTCTCTCTTTCTCTGTCTCTCTCTGTCTCTCTGTCTCTGTCTGTCTCTGTCTATGTCTGTCTCTCTTTCTCTCTCTCCAAAATGCATGGTGTTTCTGAAATCTTCCTTTTACTAGGTTCAATACCTGAACTCCCAAATCCCCAAGGTTGGTAGAGCCCAGGAAATCTCCCTTCACTGACTAGAAGGCTAGATTTTAGTTATCACACCATCTAGGAAACAGAAATTCCCCTCCTCTATACAGGAGGTTAGTGTTTAAGAGGATTGTCCACGAACTCTCCTCTCAACCTGGGTAAGTATGTACATCTGCTTTTATCATGGGCTTCCATAGGAACTCTATCATTACCCTGGCTTCTGACATCTTTTGGCATGTTAGAATCCACATCAGGCCTCCAGTCTATGACCTGGGGGACACCTCCAGTCATCCTGATGCATATCTGGCCACTGGATCCAGATGGCTCTGGAGGCTGGAGACTGCACAGCCCTCCCTCACTTAAATCCAATACACTTGCATGTCATGGCATCACCTTCCTGATGTCATGGTCCTCTACAAGAACAAAGTACAAACAATAATTCAATGACCTGGACTCAGAATGCTAAGGAAGAACATATTAATTCCCGTTTTCTGCCCTGACACAGCCATTAATGGTTTCTAAGGGGAAGAGATTCCATAAAAGCCCCTCCTCCTTCTTCCTATCCAGAACACAGGTCTGCTCTACTGCTCTCTGATCTGTCCTATAAATGGGCAAAAGGCAAAAATGGGTGCCTACTCCTTCCTGAAACCTCTTTCTCCTCACTTGGATCTTAATGGCATCTACTGGACCTACTCTACCATTATTGATACTAATAAAAAATTCCTCTATAACTTATCCCAACAAAGATGCCTAGACAGAATCACATTGGCCATTGAGACAGTTTCTTGAAAACCAGTAGTTATCAAATCCAACAGCTTGCCTTAAGTAAAGTTGTCAAAGAAAGGACTACAAAAGTCCTGCTGCTATTAGAAGAAAGTCTTCATCAGGGTAGTCAGAAAACTCAAATGAGACAATGTATGTTACAACTTGATAAACTATAAATCACAGTAAGAATATGAACTATTATTATCATTAGCATTATTATTGCTACAGATTTAAGCAAAAATATAGCTATTGAGACCATCTCACATTTCCTGCCAGTTAGACATCCCCTTTACCCAAGGTCTCATAAGATCCCATTCAATTTAAGCCCCCTAAACAATGGGGAAGAAATGGGGTATTATGATATCTATGAATACTTTTGGCATATTCATATGGAAGGGAAGGGGTCAGCTTAGACAATTGTCCCCATCCAACTTAAACCAAGTGACAAGATGCTGCTGATGCCTTAACCATGTAAGAACATAGCTGGCTTAGTAGGTATGAGCAAGGCTTAGCACTTCAATTGAATCAATTGATCATGGACCTTAGACAAGTGTGAGCAGTCCTTTATCAATGCAGATGTCTGAAAGCTACTGAAAGAACTGGAGTCAAGTTGAATAAGAAGTCAGTCAGTGAGGTAGTTGAATTCAAAAATTGGAGTGACTGGTGAGCTAAGAAAGAGCAGTTCTCGAGGGGAAAAAAAACCACTTGGGAGAGACTCAAGCACCTGAGCCTTCGTCTCTTCCTTCCTCCTCCTTTCTCCTAGTGCAATGAACTCTGGAGGCTAAAGAATCTGAACTTTTGCATCAGCATCCTAGCAGTGTCCCCAGGACAGTGCTCAAGAGGCAATGATAGTCTGGATACGATGAGAAAAAGCAGATTTGGGGCCCTAGAAGGAGCCAGCAGAAAAACTATGCCATATCTATAGAGAAAACACAACTTCCAGGAACTATAAGTAGCTCCTGCTGCCATATTTGCTCTAATATTGACTCCCCCCCTTTCCCTTGGAATACTAGTAGAAGTGTGTTACAGAATTTTGAGGGAGGATGTTTTCTACCAACTGTTCTAATTATACCACCTTGGTAAATTTTGTTGTTGTTGAGTCATTTCAGTAGTGACCCCATGTGGGGTTTTCTTGACAAAGATACTGTAGTGGTTTGCCATTTCCTTCTCCAGTTCATTTTACAGATGAGGAAACTGAGGCAAGCAGGGCTAAGTGATTTGCCCAGGGTCACACACACAGCTAAAGAGGTGTCTGAGGCCAGATTTGTACTTAGGCAGACGAGTCTTCCTGACTCCATGCTTGGCGCTATATACACTGCGTCACCTAGCTGTCCACCTTAGTAAATACCCTTTTCTAAAAGTAATTTAGTGTGGCTGATTAATTGATATCAACTAATAAAGATGGAGGGAAGCACAATTGGGGAGGCTCATGAGCTACAGCATGAGAAAAGATCCTCCAATCCCTCAAGGCTAACCCTAGAGCCCTGAATGGACAAATAATA
Organism: Vombatus ursinus; assembly: GCF_900497805.2. Classification (NCBI taxonomy): domain Eukaryota; kingdom Metazoa; phylum Chordata; class Mammalia; order Diprotodontia; family Vombatidae; genus Vombatus; species Vombatus ursinus. The sequence continues at coordinate 3,400,644 of NW_020950098.1, forward strand.
GCTTCATTTTAGAGAACTGACTTACAGGAGGAGGTTGGGAGACTAAGCATGTGCTAAAATACACCTTTGTTTTTTAAATTAAATTTTTTTTGTTTTTTTTTTATTTTTAGAAAAAATTAAAACTCAAAAGCTTATGGAAGTGATTGTTGATAACTCAAAATAAATTAATCAAAAAAAAGAAATTACATTTTTTTAAATTTGAGCAACAGAAGAAAAATACGGCATTGTAGCATGAAACATGTGCCTGTAAATTGAACCAATTCCATGTAACAATTATAAAAGCTATATGATTCTTAGGATAATCATATTCCATACCTGTTTAAATAACTTAACAGCATATGTTCCATTTTGAAATTCCACTTTGAATACTTTGAACAGTTCCCCTTCTCCAATTAGCAAGTCTTCATGGAAGTTTTTGGTTCCTTCTATGATGTTTTTAAAGGTGAAGGAAGGTTTTAGGCTTATTCCTTAAGATGGAGGGAGAAAAAGTTGTCACTTTTTTCTCTGTGAGATGACTAATATCATTATTACAATCTACATTAATATGTTAGATCTGAACTCAGTTCAGGAAAGCAATACCTGGAGGGCAAAATCCACACATGTATTCTCTAAATACATAATGGTTTTTTATTTCCAATATGGCATAAAGCAAAAAGAGTAATCTGCTAATTATGGCAAGTAGAATGACGTATCTTCATCATGCAAAACAAAAATCAACCAATTGTTGAGGAAGGAGCTCTTTATTTGACAAAAACTGCTAGGAAAACTGGAAAGGATTTTTTTTAATAGATAAAGATCTACCATATGCCACAAAAAATTCCAAATGAACAAATAATTAAAGTATGAAAATTGCACCATAAAAAGATGAGAAACACATACAAGATTATCAATAACAATTATATAGAAAGGAGAATTTGCAACGAAGACTCAAGATGAAAAAGATCACAAAACAAAGAGAGTCTTGATTATAGAAAGTTAAAAGATTTTTGTACAAAGTCAACGCAGAATAAGAAGACGAGATATTAAGGGGGAAATTTTTTCATTAAGAACACTGATAAAAGTCTGACATACAAAAATCTATAAGGATTCATGCAAATCACTATAATCAAGAGTCATTTCCTAATTGACAAATGGTCAAAGGACATAAACAGTTTTCAAAAGAAGAAATATAAACTATCAATAACTACCTAATATTAAAAAAATAATTAATAATCAGAAAGCGCAAATTAAGGTAACCCTGATGGATTACCTCACACCTATCAGGCTTGCAAAGATGGTAAACAATGAGAAAAATTATTAGTGGAGAGACTGTGGAAACACAATAATGCTAATTCATTGCTGATAGTGCTGGAATTGGTTTGACTACTCTTGAAAATAATTTAGAATTATGCAAGAAGAGTTACTAAATCATTCATACCCTTTGGTCCAGAGATTCCATTATTGGAGCTACATCCAAAGGAAGTGACTGACAGCAAGAAAAGGCTTCCATAAGCAAAAATATTCATTGCAGCACTATTTGTGATAAGAAAAAACTGGGAAGAAAATGTGTACCGAATACTTGGACAATGGGTGAACGTAATATAGCGTAGGAATCTAATGGGATATTACTGCACCATAGGGATGACAAATATGAAGAATTCAGGGAAACATGAGTATGAAGTGATGCAGGGGAAAGAAAGCAGAATCAAAAGGACAACATTCACAACGGCTACCACCGCTCAAATGAAGCCAAAATGGCAAAACAACAAAACTCTGATTAAATACAATAGCTTTTGTATGGAGTTAAGTACGTATTGCTGAAGTGAATGGGCATACATAGCCTCGTGTCTTTTAACATCGGAGAAACTGGTTTTTGAGGAATGTACTTGTAGGGAGTTTTGCTTGGATGTTTGCTTGGAATTGATCTTGTTCCTAAAAAAAATCGATACTTTTTTAAAGGAAAGAAATTAATTAGCCTTACCAAAGGGAATTTACAAAGATTCTATGTTGAGATTATTCAATTTCTGTTTTCCTGACATTGAGACAACTGATTTATTTGCTGATTCACACAGAACATAAAACTAATACTGAAACTAAGCACTAAAGTATATAAACTGAAATCTCGGAAAGCCCAAATTAAACTCTCTGAGTCAACTAGTTAGAAAACAATCTTTCATGTAAATGGTTAAGTTCTTCACAATCAAATTCTAGTCACCACAATTCAAGCAAAAAAGAGAGTTCCTTGGCTCTGGATATTTAATGTATCAACAGAGCTCATTATTAAAAATATAGGAATTTTTCTTTAATAGTTTTTCTAATTAAGCTTTAGAGGAAAAATAAAATAAAAGCAAGAGTGAATCCACAGGATAATGGAGGACAGGTATGATATGAAACTGTAATAATCTTTTAAGATCATTCATAACTGATATTTCAACAGCCTTCTAAGTTTTGCCATGTTCTATAAAGATTTTCTCATTTGGTCCTCACAAACTCTGTGGAGTAAATATTACTATTATCTCCATTCTGCATATAAAGAAGCTGAGGCTTAGAGAAGATAGATAGGTTCTTCACCCACCATCACTGAGTAATTATATAAGATGAGATCTGAACACCGGTCTTGTTCAGCTCCAAATCCAATGCTCTATCTACTGTACCATGCAATGGATTCCAGTGGTGGTAAATAATTCTCCTTGTTAATGAAACTATAAAGTGAAGACTGATACGGAGAATAATTGGATGTACATATTGGCCCCCAAACTATTCTACCATCATTCAAGGGAGCCATAAGGACCAAAAATGTGAAATAATTCCCAAGTGTTATTTCAAAAGTGTTTCCCCCACTATAAAAAAAAAATAGCAGATTTCAAAACCAAAAATAACAGAAAATCCTCCTAGCTAAATATGTTTGGACTGTTTAAAGGCCAGTGAGACATTAATATTAGCTGAATAATTTCTTATCATCATCTTAAGTGTCAGTCAAATTTTCAGCCACTTTACCTTGTCTTTCCTATTTGTACAAGGAATCAACATGTTAATGAACTTACATAAATATACCGTACTAATTGGACTTTTAAAAACAGAAAATGTCATCCCCCCTCCCCCAGGCTTTTAAAAAAAAAGGTAGATACACCCCTTCAAAAAGTTCTTTTGCACCAGCCCTGGACTCAGGAGGACCTGAGTTCAAATCTGGCTTCAGACACTTACTAGCTGTGTGACCCTGGGCAAGTCACTTAACCCCAACTGCCTTAAGAAAAAAAAAAGTTCTTTTTCACCTTTCTGATATTCAGGCATATGTCCTACGTTATCAACTGTGTTGTCAGTTGTTACCTGAAAGAAAATATATTACAACAATTCAGTCTTCTAACCCTGGAGAGAAAACCTCATTATGAATGTCTGAAGTCCCACTAAGAGAAGAACCTGTTCACAGAGGAACACTTCAGAAAGTGTTCAGAAGGCTACTACCTCAGGCCAATTTTCCCCCTTTCGCTCTGGGGACAGTCATCAAATCAATGTTACCACTGCTTCTGGAAAACACATGTCCATCAACTCTCTTCTTGTGGCACTGCCCATCCCTGTGACTCTCTGGCCCTAAATACCTATCCCTAACTATCAAATCCCTATGTGTGTAGCCTTCTCCTATTAAAATAGAAGCTCCTTGAGGCCAGAAACAGCTACTTTTGCATTTCTATCCCCAAAGCCTAGCACAGTTCCTGGCATATTAGTAAGCTGCTTAATAAATGCTCTTCATTCATTCAAACAAACACTAAGTAAAAGGGCACTAGCTGGTTGGGGGGGGGGGGGTCCCATTTCTTCACTCTAAAGAGGTTGGTACCTAAGGTGGAAACATCTGTTGAAAATATTAGAGACCTTGATGGCAATGAGTTTGATGGAATAAGACAGGTGAGACTTTTTACCAATCCTAGATCAAGGGGTTTTTGCTTTTTTCTAAAAGATCTAGGGAAAGTCTATAGGCTTTAAGTTTTAAAACCATGAAAGCTCCCATTCTTCCCTGAGGGAGAGATAGCCAAGGATTTTAGTTGAGTCAAAAGCTAGAAGTGGTAGAGACCACAGCTAAGGGTGCCTAGCAGAGATTACAAATGGGAGGAAACCCCAGGAGGTACAGTTGAAAGAAACAAATACATAGGAAAACTGAGGGGAAAAATGGAAATTTCATGGTAATAACTTTAATAACTTCAAATCCCAACTCTGAAAGACTGTACCTAATAACATACTTCATACCTTCTTATTTCTGTGTCTTTGCTTAAATGGTTCTTTACAGTTGGAATACTGGTCTTCATACCTCATTTCTCCCATATCCTCAGTTTCCACTTGTTTAAATCTTATTGAGCTTTTGAGACAAATCTTGAATGATTCTTCCTCTGGGTAGCCTTGCCTGATACCCCAATCAGAAATTATCTTTTCCCTCTCAAGACTTAATATAATATTTTGGACCTCTCCAATGAATTTTATCATGTTCCATTTTCTACTTCTATATGTCATAGCCTATATATATCACTCTTAGGCTACTCTTATGATAATGCAACCGACTTCCTTATCTTATCTCTGTTATCTCCCCCAGCATTTAGCACAATGCTCTGAACTGTAAGTCTGTGTCAGAGCCAGGATTTGAATTCAGGTCTTCCTGACCCTCAGGGCAGTTCTCCATCCATCATGCCATACTGCCTTTTATGAACTCAAAAGTCTGGAATGGTAGTGATTAATTTTAAGGCCAATGGTGTTAATGACCATAGACAATTAATAAATTTTGGGTAAACTGAATTAAATTATCAAATCCTCTACCCCCCATATTTAAAATCCTCTGAATTCTTAAGTTCTCAAGTGGAAGTGAAATCAGATACAATATAAGATTTTCCTCAAAAAAAAAAGAGTTGTATCAAGCCAACATTTTTTTTCCTCTGACATCTACCGACCAGTTTCTTTCTTTATGCTTCACTTTTAAATTCTAAGTTGAATTGTTTTTACTAAGGCATCCTGTACTGTACCTGGGAAGAAATATTTGGAAATCCAGCTGTCTGCTGACTCTGCTTAGATGAGGCACATAAGGTCCTTCCTGGAACAGAAGTAAGAGAGGCCAGATATGAGAAACTGAAACTGGAACAAGTGAGTTTTTGTGATGAGATCATTTCTGGGGTTTTTTGTTTTGCTTTGGTTTTGTCCAGACCCATGGTTTCATCAGTGAAGGGAACTCTCCAGTAAACAACTATTCTACACCTTCTACCAAGGCTTATCTATGATTGTTCTGCAAATCACAGTCTTGGGGAGTTGACTGAGGCATTGTGAACTTAAGTGACTTGCCCTGGGTCACAGAGTTCGTATGTGTCTGAGGTGAAATTTGAACCCTGGTTTTCCTGACTTAACCAGTTCTCAACCCATAATACCATACTGCCTTTTATGAACTAAAAATTCTATAGTGGTGGTGTTTAATCATAAGACCAACGATATCATCAGTGCCCATGGAATTGTTGCTGATTCACAAGATAAATATGCGTCTGAAAATAATTACCAAACATTTATCATTTATTAGGCTAAGAAAAAAACAAAAAACCAAAGAAGAAACAAATCAACTTTTCCATTGGGTACTTGTACTTACATTTTGATACTTGGCAAATTTTAGACTACAAGTAGTGGTTTAACAGTCACAGGTACTAAACAAGAGATTGAGAACATTATGAAATGCAAAATGGATGACTTTGATTACATTAAATAGAAAAGTCTTGGCACAAACAAAGCCAATGCAACCAAGATTAGAAGGGAAGCAGAAAGCTGGAAAGTAATTTTTACAGCCAGTGTCTCTGATAAAGGCCTCATTTCTAAAATATATACAGAACTGAGTAGAATTTATAAGAATACAAGTCATTCCCCAATTGATAAATAGTCAAAGGATATGAACAGGTAGTTTTCAGAGGAAGAAATTAAAGCTATCTATAGTCATATGAAAAAATGCTCTAAATCACTATTGATTAGAGAAATGCAAATCAAAATGACTCTGAGGTACCACATCACACCTATCAGACTGGCTAACATAACAAAACAGGAAAATGCTAAATGTTGGAGAAGATGTGGGAAAATTGGAACTCTAATGCATTGTTGGAGGAGTTGTGAATTGATCCAACCATTCTGGAGAGCAATTTGGAACTATGCCTAAAGGGCTATAAAAATATGCATACCCTTTGACCCAGCAATACCACTTCTAGGTCTATATCCAGAAGAGATCATAAAAATGGGAAAAGGAACCATGTGTACAAAAACATTTATAGCAGCTCTTTTTGTGGTGGCAAAAAATTGGAAATGGAGAGGATGCTCATCAATTGGTGAATGGCTGAATAAGTTGTGGTATATGAATGTAATGGAATACTATTGTGCTGTAAGAAATGATGAGCAGGCAAACTTCAGAAAAAATTTGGAAAGACTTATATGAACTGATGCTGAGTGAAATAAGCAGAACCCGCAGAACACAGTAACAACCACATTGTGTGATGACTGACTTTGATAGACTTAGCTTTTCTCAGAAATGCAAGGATCTAAGACAACTCCAAAAGACTCACAATGGAAAATACTAACCAGAGAAAGAACTATGGAATCTGAATGCATATGGAAGCATACAACTTGCTCTCCTTTTCTTTTATTGTTTTGTTTTGTTTCTTCTTTCTCCTGTTTCCTCCCATTAGTTCTAATTCTTCTTTACATGACTAATATGTAGTCATGACTTTATCATGACTAATGTGAAAATATGCTTAATATGAATGTGTAAGTAGAGCCTATATCAGATTGCATGCCATCTTAGGAAGGAGAGAGGAAAGGAAGGGGAAAAAATTTAAAACTCAAAATCTTATGGAAGTGAATGTTGAAAACTAAAACTAAATAAATTAATTTTTAAAAATAATAAAATAAAATAAAGTAAAAACAGTCACAGGTATTCCCCAACATGCCTCGACTTCACCCTGACTCATTAATCACACAAGTTGGGTAACTGCCCCACCCTCCCAAAAACGGAAGGCTTCATTTTCTACCTAAGCTGACAGTCTGAGTAGTTTCCTTTATTTATTTTTCATATACAAACCCACAAATCTATTATGCACAACTTGCTATTTCTTTTAAATACATAATAAAGTTATCATGTAAATTTCTTTTTTTCTCCCCACCCTAGAAATGGCTACTATTAGACACAAGTAGGTATGCACGCGCACGCGCGCGTGTGTGTGTGTGTGTGTGTGTGTATCAATCATTTTATACATTCTTCTATTTATCAATTCTTTCTCTGGATGCAGATAGTGTCTTTCTTCATATGTCCTTTATAGTTAATTTGGGTATTTATAATAGTCAAAATGATTATTCTCTCAAAATCATTCTTAAAACAACAGTGCTATTACTGCACACAATATTCTCTTGGTTCTGCTCACTTCGCTCTTCATTATTTCATGCAAGTCTTTCCATGTTTTCCTTTGATCATTGAGCTCATCATTTCTTATAGCACAGAAGTATTCCATCACAATCATTTACCACAACTTGTTCAGCCATTCCCCAATTGATGGGCATCTCTGCAATTTCCAGTTCTTTGCCACCACACAGAGAGCTGCTATGAACATTTTAGAACATATAGTTTCTTTTCCCTTCTTCCTAAACATCTAAGTAGTTTCCTTTACAGAGGATATAGAAAATGTCCTGCATTAACTCGCTTCTGTCATTTTAATTCACCATGAGTTAAGAAACCATTAACCTTTTTAACTTGTAATTTACCTTCCTTTCTCTCATTCCTAGAAGATAATCAACCAATTATCAAACAGGTTAATAATGAACACCCTACAGGGATGGGGGCGGGGAGCATAGCCCCAGACGAATGATTTTCATGCATTATTAGACCCAAAGTTTCGAATTTCAGACAATTTCAGGTTATGAGTCTTGGGATATGCTTTGGGCTAGGTGTGGCAGGTATTAGTAGGGAAAGGAACTTCCTTGAAAGCAGTTGACTTGAGTTATATTCTGAAGCAATGTATTAGGGAGGGAGCAGAGGACAGGAGTGGGGAGTAACAGAGATAAAATATAGGAGAACAAATTAATAGCTGCAGGAGATGGGCTTCAGGGCCATATTGTAAGAATACAATGAGAGAAAAAAACAAAACAAAACATGGGGAAGATACTGAAGCCCGGATAAACTTTAAGGTTGTAATGATTCTATATTACCACAGAATAAAGGGAAAGGAAGACAAAGCAGAAGAGGCAGCCAGAGTCTAAGGCTCGCCCTCTACTCTGGCTGCCATGTAAAAGCACCTGCTATGCTGACAGGGTTGGAGAAAGGGTGGCTCCTCCTGGCCCCATCCCCCCCATGGACAAATTACTTGCCTTGACTTGGAAAAATGAGGAAAACATTGAACTGGAAGTTGTCTCTCCTTTTAAACTAACGTAACACCCTGCACAGCGCCACTGTCAGGGAAGAAACAAGAGACCACTCAAGATTTGCTGTGTTTTATTAACGTGCCAAGTTCTTTTAGACATGAACCACATGCAGTTGGATTGAAGCAGGCAGGGCATGCACTATCGCCCATTACATATTTGATTCTATAGAATAAAATCCACCTTGTAGGCTATTTTACAAAATGTCTCCTGTTCATATATCAATATTATTTAAGATTCCTTGGAAGATACAACAAAAAGAACCCTTTTCAATGACTCATTGTTAATATACATCAGGCAAAGCATAAAACAGGGAGTTCTGCGTTTGCCAAAGGTGTTCATTATTGTTATGGAGGAGATCCAGTGCAAAATTCGGTGGAAAAGGGATTCCTTGTGGATAGTGAGGTCCTTCAGATGCTCCTATTTGTGAATGACATTGTATATATTTGCATCAAGCCCCAGAACATTGCAGAGCCTTGTAGAAAAGATGTTATTACTCAAAGGAGTTTGGCCTAACCATCTACACAGGAATGACCAACTGGATGAAGATGTTAATTGCACAGATTTCAGCATACCTTTGGATGGGTACCCTATAGAGCTTGTCTATAAGTATGTACATCTGGGACAGACAGTATAGAGAGGCAACGAATAGGTACCAGAGTTGAATCGGAGAAATAGAGCAGATTGGATTGCCTTCAGGAAATAGCAAAAGGTCCTTTGCTGACTTTAGGCTTCCCATAAAAGCAAAGATCCATCTTTTCAATACCAACATTCTGCTCATGTTGCTACATGATAGCAAGATGTGGAACACCATTATCTTCAAAAAATTAAAAATGAGTCTTACACAGAAGGCAATGGAAGGACGCATGGTGTCTGCTTTGACATATAACCAATGAGGAACTCTGATGAATGCAAGGAAAAGATATCTTCTAGAAATTTTATAATGGGAGCAAGGAACTTGATTGCTCTCAAACTACCCAGTAAATTCTAGGTGTAAGGGATGAGACGAAAGCTTGTTTGACACAGAAATCAGGGATCAAAGACAGAAGACATCATTAGTATGAGTAGTCAGTGTCAAACTGCTCAGAGAGAAGCCAATATTGTTAAGAAAGAAAGATGAAGCCTTTGTGTACTGCAGAAGTCCAACACTCAACATTTAAATGCTGAAGTGCATCCATGTTCTCATAGATAGGGACAATTCCTGCTATGCTTTACTCACAATGACTCTATGAGGTCGGTAATGAAGCATTATTCTCCCCATTTTACAGATGAGAAAATTAAGCCAGTGGGAGTTCAAAGGGTTTGCTTAGAGCCACACAGCAAGTAAGTACCAGAAATAGGAATCAAACCCTTATCTCCAGCACTATCTTCAGGATACTATGCTGTTACAGGTCTTATATTTTACAATATTCACATAGTTTAAGATTTGCAAAATTTCCTCACAACGACTCTAGGATAGGTAAATATAATTATCCTTATTTTACAGTTGGGGAAGTTGAGGCTCAGATAGGAGCAACACTTTCCTTTCTATTTCATTTTTTGTCTTTATGCCCTCAGCTTCTAGTACAGAGCCTAGCCCATAGCAGGTACTTTCTAAATGCTCATTATTTGATAGGTTGGCTTGTGCACGGTTACACAGCTACTAAGTGTTAGAAGTTGGATTCAAATCTAGGTTTCAATTCTAAACTCAGTACTGTATTCACTATACTCCTCTTTTTTTTTTTTTGTAAACCTGACCATGATTTTAACCAAGTAGGACAGTTCCTTCTTATACTTACTTAGCCAGTCCTAACTCCTAATAATATATAACCAGTCATGCAGAATACTCATCCAGCAGACTGTACTTTTCTCCCCAATGAATTGTCTTTGCTTCTAGTGAACTCTGTGTTCAAACAGATTTAATTTTGCATTATAAAAGAAATTGCAATAGTCACAGTTAAACAATTCTATCTTCCTTAACGAAGGATGCAGCTTCAAAATCTCTATTCCTTTCTATCTCAGGCTTTATTTGTCACCTTGTATTAGGCACATAAATGAATTAAAGGGGCTTATATGAATTCACTAACAAGGGAAACTGTTTTTCTTTAAAAAAAATTCTTGTTACATGGACTGCATAGTAATGGAGCCAAGTGAGAAGATAGAATGGATACCTTTTCCCAAGCCAAATCAGCCCCTTCTGCACTGACAAAATAACCCAGAGGGTGAAAAGGCATGCCAAAATCTGTTTGAGGAAAGTAAAGCATAAAACATACCACTGTGTACAGTCAAATCTCTGTGTGTTTATATCATGAATAGCAAGTCATGTGGGAGACTTTAGAGGCCCAAAAGGGTTCCGATAATGAAAAGGCATTGTGTTTACAATTCCAGGGGACCCATTGAATTTAACTTGATCAGTCAACTTCACAGAGCAACATTCTGCTGGCTAAGCAAAGGGATAAGGGTAGGGGAAGCACAGAGCTGAGGAATGCAGATGATATCATGGCAGGAACCCTATGGGAATTAAATCTTATATCCCATTAAGAGAATAACCTACAACAACCAAAGTCATTCCGAAGCTATTATTTTCAGGTTCAGCTCTCAAGGTCTAAACCTTTGTGTGTTCAAAGCTTCTTTAGGTAACAAGCTGGAATTGTTTGCACATTCTGTTTTATCACAGAAGCAGAGTGGTATGAAGCAGAGATAAAAATACACACAGATGAAAAGAACCAAACAGAGAAAAGATGTTGAATTTGAAGGGCTGTTAACCTAAGAGCTCTAAGTACTATAATATAACATGCAAGGTGACAAAGGATCAGTTCTGTTGGTGTGTTTCCATCTACAAAGGATGAGAAAATAGAGTAGGTTGAAAATTGGCATGGAGTACCACATTCCCTAGTCCCTACTCTGCTGGATGCCAAGTCACTTCTGGAAAGACATATATTATGACTCAGTGCTGAAGGACTTAAGGTTCGAGATGAATCAGTGACACCTGATTGGTCCTCATAGACTTGTACTTTGGCATTATGAAGCCATATACTTATTTCCCTTGCTCCCCATGATGGGAATGCAGTGTGGCTACATCAAAGAGGACTGTCCACTGAGACAGGAAGGATGGCCCACTCCTTTATTTTTTATTTGTCTTTATTTTTTTTTTGTCTCTTTTTTTAGGAGGCAATCAAGGTTAAGTGACTTGCCCAGGGTCACACAGCTAGTGTCAAGTGTCTGAGGCTGGATTTGAACTCAGGTCCTCCTGACTCCAGGGCTGGTACTCTATCCACTGCACCACCTAGCTACCCCTCAGTAGACTTTAAAAGGAATGACTTCACTCTCACATTCTCAATTTCTTTTCTTGTCTGCTAGGCATGTTGAGATTCTTAGAACATCCCTCTCAGACTCCCATCAAGGAGGCAAGGGGACTTTTCTCCCTTCACCCTAGTCGTTATGGTAGCTGTTGGAAGTATGTGCTAGCCTAACACTGGACCTCAGATTGCTGGCTGTCTCTGCTTTGTGTTTTTTTTCCCTGATCAAAGTGACCAAACAATAATGCTGAGATGGACATTTTCTACCTTTGGTGATAACCACATTAGTTTCAAATGTCAGGAAACTCCTGGGTCCAGGTGCTGGGTGTCCAGTGGCAGGTGTCCCCAGTAGCAACTTTTCAGAGGAGATCATCAGTGCCAGGAAGAAGGACCCAAGTCCTTGGCTTGATCAAAGATACGGACCTCAAGTAGGTTGCTTGATATTGCAAAGCTGTGGTTAAGGAAACTGTTCAGCAGTCCCACAAAATGTTTCATGTCCTGATGTTTAAAATTTCAACCTCCTTGGAGAATACAATAGGAGCAATGAGTTACTGTTTCAGATTTTCAGTAATTTATCAATGCACATTTATGAGTTTCATGTTTTAATGTTTAATGTTTGAAACATTTCTTTTTTGGTAGATACAGTCAATAGCTGCCTGATCTGCTCTATACAGAATACTTTTTTTTTGGCTTTTTTTTTGGTGAGGCAGTTGGAGTTAAGTGACTTGCCCAGGGTCACACAGCTAGTAAGTGTCAAGTGTCTGAGATCAGATTTGAAACCAGGTTTTCCTGACTCCAAGCCCTCAGATCTATCCACTGCACCACCTAGCTGGCCCACAGAATACTTTTTTAAAAGACTTTTTGTTATAAACTTGATAGATACCAACAAAATGAACATGAAAGAGAAATCATAAGGGACTCAGTGAGGTTAAACTGTTCACATTCCTACATGGTAAGATGATTGATGTAACAGAAAAGAACAGAGGAAAATGACATAAGAAATCATGAATCTCTATTACCTATGGCTTGGTTTTTTCAGTACATATGAAATTAAAAAAATTTTTTTTAATATTCTTTTCTTTTTAAATTTTGAGTTCCAAATTCTCTTCTTCCCTCTACCCCTCCCCCACCCACTGAGAAGACAAACAATATGACATCAGTTATACATATGATATCATGCAAAACATATTACCATATTAGCCATATTTCAAAAAAGACAAGAAAAGTAAAGAAAGTGAGAAAATTATACTTCAATTTGCACTCAGAGTTCATCAGTTATTTCTCTGGAAGTGAATACCATTTTTTTTTCATCACGAATCCTTTGGAATTGTCTTGGATCATTGTAGCCAGGTCTTTCACAATTGGTATCATAGCACTGTTGCTCTTGTGATGCACAATGATCTCCCAGTTCTTCTCTGCTCTCTTTACATCAGTTCATACAGGTCTTGCCGTTTGTCTTTCTGAAACCATCTCCCTAGTCATTTCCCACAACACAATAGTACTCCATCACAATCATATGCCACAACTTGTTCAATCATTTCCCAAATGATGAGCATCCTCTTATTTTCCTATTCTTTTCCACCACAAAAAGAGCCACTATAAATATTTTTGCACATACATATAGGTGCTTTTCCTTTTTCTTTGACCTCCTTGGGATACAGACCTAGTAAGTAGTATTGCTGGGTCAAAGACTATGCATTTTATAGCTCTTTGGGCATAGTTCCAAATTCTTCTCCAGAATGGTTGGACCAGTTTCCTACTCCACCAACAGTTCATTATTGTATCTATTTTTCCCTTATCCTTTCCAGCACTTGTCATTTCTGATAGGTGGGAGGTGGTACTTCAGAGCTGTTTTAATTTGCCTTTCTCTAATCAATAGTGATTTAGAGTATTTTTTCATATGACTATGGATAGCTTTGATTTCTCCTTCTGAAATCTACCTGTTTATATCTTTTAACTATTTATCAATTGGGGAATGGCTCTTGTTTTTATAAATTTGACTCAGTTCTATACTTAGTATATATTTGAGAAATGAGGCCTTTACCAGAGAAACTTGCTATAAATGTTTTTGATATCACTTTATCGTCTATGATGCTTTTTAGCAAAATGTAGTTTTGTCAATTATTCCTTATAATTAGGTCTGGCTTTGCTTTTGCTTTGTCTGAGATCATATTTGCTACCCCTGCCTCTTTTTAGTTAAGCTGAAGCATATTAGATTCTGTTCCAGTTCCTTATTTTTAATTTTGTGCGTGTCTGTTTCAAGTGTATCTCTTGTAAACAACATATTGTTGAATTTTGGTTTTTAATCCATTCTGCTATCCACTTCCATTTTATGGGTGAGCTCATCCCATTCACATACATAGTTACAATTACTATGTTTTTCCCTCCATCCCATTCTCTTCAATTTCTTCTCTTCTCTCTCCTTCTATCCTGTCCCTCCTTAAAAGTGCTTTGCTTCTAACCACTGCCTCCTTCAATCTGCCCTCCCTTTTATCATTCCCTCCCCCTCCCCTTTTCTCTTATCCCCTTTACCTCCTATTGCTTTATTGGGTAATTTATATTTCTATGCACAATTGAGTATGTATATATATTCTTCCTTCTTTGAACTAATTCCATTGAGAGTGAGGTTCAGGCATTGCCTGATAACCCACCATTTCCCCCTCCACTATAAAAATTCTAGTCACCTCCTTTATGAGAAAGTTTTCCTCATTCTACCTCTCCCTTCCCCTTTCTCCCAGTGCATCCCTTTCTCAACCTTTCTTTTTTTTTTTTGAGATCATTCCAACATAACTTACATCCCTTCCCTCTGTCTGCATAAATTTCTTTTAGCTGTCCTAATAATGATAAAGTTCTTAGAAGTTACATTAATCATCTTCCCATGTAGGAATGTGAACAGTTTAACCGGTTTACCTTTTTATATTCTTGAGTTTTGTGTTTAAATATCAGATTTTCTATTCAGCTCTGGTCTTTTCATCAGGAATGCTTGAAAATCCTCTATTTTATTAAATATCCATTTTCCCCCTGAAGGATTATACTCAGTTTTGCTGTGTAGGTTATTCTTGGTTGCAATCCTAGCTCCTTTGCCTTTTGGAATGTCATATTCCAAGTCCTCTGCTATTTTAAGGAAGCTGTTAAATTTTGTGTGATCCTGACTGTGGTCCCACAATATTTGAATTATTTCTTTCTGGATGTTTGAAGTATTTTCTCTTTGACCTAGGAGCTCTGGAATTTGGTTATAATATTCCTGGAAATTTCCTTTTTGGGATCTCTTTCAGGAAATGATCAGTGGATTCTTTCAATTTCTATTTTACCTTCTGGATCTAAGATACTGGGACAGTTTTCCTTGATAATTTCTTTTTTTTTTTAATGTATTTATTTTTTTTAAGTGAGGCAATCGGGGTTAAGTGACTTGCCCAAGGTCCCACAGCTAGTACATGTCAAGTGTTTGGTTTGAGGCTGGATTTGAACTCAGGTCCTCCTGATTTCAGGGCTCTATCCACTGTGCCACCTAGCTGCCCCGATAATTTCTTGAAATATGATTTCAAGGCTCTTACTTTGATCATGGATTTCAGGTAGACCAATAATTCTTTTATCAATAATCTAATTATCTCTCCTT
Organism: Vombatus ursinus; assembly: GCF_900497805.2. Taxonomy (NCBI): domain Eukaryota; kingdom Metazoa; phylum Chordata; class Mammalia; order Diprotodontia; family Vombatidae; genus Vombatus; species Vombatus ursinus. The sequence goes on from NW_020950098.1 coordinate 3,415,929, forward strand.
AATCTTTTTCCAGGTCAGTTATTTTTCTGATGAGATATTTCACATTTTCTTCCATTTTTTCATTCTTTTGACTTTGTTTTATGTTTCTTGATGTCTCATGGAGTCATTAGCTTCCACTAACCTAATTCTAATTTTTAAAGAATTATTTTTTTCAGTGAGATTTTATACCTTTTTCCCTCATTTGGCTAATTCTGTTCTTAAAGGAGTTCTTCAGTGAATTTTTGTGCCTCTTTTTCCATTAGGCCAATTCTGTTTTTTAAGTGTTATTTTCTTTAGTATTTTTTGTGCCTCTTTTACTGTTAATTTTCTGTTAATTCTCTTTTCATAATTTTCTTGCATCACTTATTTCTTTTTTCAATTTTTTTCTCTACCACTCTTTAACTCTTCCAGGAATTCTTGTTGGTCTTGGGTTTATTAATATTTTTCTTTTGAAGCTTTTTGTAAGCTATTTTCTCATTGTTGTCTTCTTCTGAGCTTATGTCTTGGTCTCTCTGCTACCATAGTAGCTTTTTTATGGTCAAATTTTTTTTTTTTTTGTTACTTGATCATTTTTCCAGCCTATTTCTTGACTTTGAACTTTATGTTAAAGTTGGGCTCTGCTTACCTCTGCTCACCTGGAGGTGGGATACTATCCCAAGCTTCAGGCTTTTCCCATGCTGCTGTTTTTAGAGCTAGTTCTGGGGATCTGTCGCTTTTTTGGTGTTTCCAAGGTAGTATGATCCTGGGAAAGGTGTGGTGACTCTCTCCTGGTCTTCTTTACCCATGAAGGGCCCCTAGTCCCCTGTAGCCACAAGTACTAGTAATTTCTTTGCCTTGGAACTGCAACCAGGGCCCCTTATGACCAACTCCCAGTGTTCCTCTTTGCCCTGGACCTGCAACTCAGAACTGTGTATGGTCAAGAAAGTTGCAAATCAGTACTAGCTGTACCCAGTGCCAGCAAAGGGTCCCCTGTAATCTCTTTCTGACCACTTGTCCAACCCCCTTATGGTCTCTGAACTAAGAGTTCCCACAGCTGCTGCTGCTGCTGCTGCTGCTACTACTACAGTCACTTTTACTGCTGCCTTGTATGTACACTCTGGACAGGCTTCTACCCTGTCTCACAAACTTTTCCTCCAGACCTTCTAGTTTTCTTAGGCCAGAAAAATGTCTCACCCTGACCTTTTGTCAGCTGTGCCACTCCAAAATTTGATTTGAGGAATTATTTTAAAGTTGTTTTGTTTGGAGGGGGAATGTTGAGAGTTCAGCTAGGTTGCTGCTTGTACTCTGCCATCTTGGTGGGCTGAGTAGTGTGTACATGTTAAATTTAAGGTAGTAATACTAATACCACTCTGTTTTTCTACTTCTCTTGCTTCTATTCTCTTCTGTATATTTTAAAAATTATTTCCTTTTCCCCTTTCTTCTTTATTTTGGTATCTCTATCACTACCTGCTTTGTTCTTTCCAATAAGCAGCTTCCCTTCCATCACTACCCCCCCAAAAAAAGCCCTCCCCAGTAACAAATAAATATAGTCAAGGAAAAGGAGTCCATGCCTTATCAGTATTTGAAAATGTATTCCTCATTCTGTACCTCTAATTCATCACATCTCTGCCAAAAAGTGTGAAGTAGGATTTATTTTCAGTCTTTTGGAGTCTTGATGGACTTTGCATTGTTCAGAGTCCTTAAGGCTTTCAAAATTCTTTTCCTTTGCAATAATATAATCATTTTCTTCTCTTCTCCCATTCCTTAATCACTCCTCTTTCTCCTAATCCAGATCCAGGTCACTGGTTCTTAATACTATTTTTTTCCTAGTGTTTCAATCATCAATGTCGCTCTGAGCATTTTTGTTTTTTAAAATTCTCTTTTTTTATGAACTTAATAAACTTCAATGTGAACATTCAAATGTGCGAAGAAAAATGAAAAAGGGGAGTGTTTGTGAAACTGTAAACTTCTGTTATTACAGAGGGTTTGTTGTTGTTGTTGTAGATTACAAAAATGTTGGATCTTTTTGCATAAATTCACATTTAAAATGGCAGATCCCACACTTTTCTCTTTATCTGTGTCCCCTTCTGAACTTCCTTCTGTTCTCTTCTGGTTTTTGTTTTTGTTTTTTTAAAATTATTCACTGACTCTTTCAACTCTTCTCTTTTTAGTGAACTAGTATGCCCTGGCTCTCCCGTCCAGAGCCAGGGTGCTGCATTTGCTTTTCAGGGTTCTAAAGCATAACTCCAAGGCACTGGGGTATCTCTTTTTTCTATCACTATCAACTTGAGCCCCCACCAGCTATGTTCCTCCCATTGTTAAGGGACAGTAACTAGTGCCACTGCTGCATTGAACCACTTGACATTGATTAGCTTTTACAAAGGGATGCTTACTTTAAAGATACAGCAAGAACAAACAAAGTAACATTGTCTCCCCTCAACATCTCAAGGGGCATACACTCCTCTACACCAACTCAGAGTCTGGGAGAGTGGCTTACAGTGGCTTACAGAAACAATTCAGTTTCTCATAGCGTTGATTTCACCAAGTTCACATCCAAAGGTGGCATTTCTGCCAAATGAATTGTCATTTCAACAAACAAAATTGTCATTTCAAAATCAGGTCTTTAGGGCATCAATGCTAGAAAGGCTGCAAAACCCAACCTACAACTTGGGGTGTCGTAGCCAGACCCTTTGAATTCACAAGGTCATGGAGGCTCATTCCCTTCACCTAGAATGGAAAAGAATAAATAAAAAGGCCAAGGACCAAGGCCTCTTTCTTGGGGCCATATGGCATGAGAGAGGAGAATACTCCATGTTTTCTTCACTTACAGCATCATCTCTCACTAGACACCTTGAATGACAGAATCTCTGAAAACCCCCACGAGAATGAAGCAAAAGAGACCACTGCTGATGCCGACAGGCCTTTGTGAATGAATTCAAAGCCCACCAGAGAGCTCTCCCTTCACTACTTGGTTAGCTGATCAGAACCAGCTACAGAATCTCTATGCTTCACAATCTCTCCAAGATACCTCCCTTACACATCATAATGGTTCTGCCAGAAACAAGCTCCCTAGAATCCTCCACACAGAGAGGTTGTACCAAAAAGTAAGTCGATAGGGTCTGTGCATGTGCCAGGCCCCCATTAAACTGAAAACAATGCCCCACCATTCCTTAAATCCTCCCCAAAAAGAAAAGTTCTGCCTGACAGCAAATAAATATAGTTATGCAAAACAAACTTACAAACTGCCTCTGTCTGAAAATGTATAATAATAGTAGCTAACATTTACATAGAGCCCACTATGCTCTAGGCGTTGTCCTAAGTGCTTTACAAATATTATCTCATTTGATCCTCACAACATCTCTGGGAGGTACTTATGCTATTTATTTTTATTCCCATTTTATAGATGAGGAAACTGAGGCAAACAGGTTAAATAATAATAGCTGACATTTATATAGCACCTACTATGTGCAAAGTACTGTACTAAGTACAGTATCTCATTTGGTCCTCACAACAACTCTGGGAGGTATTTATGCTATTTAGTACTATTCTCATTTTACAGATGAGGAAATTGAGGCAAACAGGGGTTAAATAATAATAGCTAATATTTATATAGCACCTACTATGTACAAAGTACTGTACTAAGCACTTTACAAATATTATCTCATTTAATCCTCATAAGAACCTTATTTATTATTTTTATCCCCATAAAAATTATTAAATTTTTTTAGAAAATTCTATATTTTATAGAAAATAAAAATTATTAAATTTTTTTATTTATTATTTCCCCACTGTGAATAATTATAATATAATGATATATATAATTATATGTATATATGTATATATATATATGCTTCCCCAATTAGCAGAGAAAGAAACTAAGGCTAACAGAGATTAAGTGATTTGCCCAAAGTCACATATCTAGTAAGCATCTGAGGCCACATTTGAACTCAGGTCTTCCTGATTCCAGGCCCAGTGTGCTCTCCGCTGCACCACCCTAGCTGTCTCTGTATGTTTCATTCTTCACCTCTATTCCCTCATCTCTGTGCCAAGAGGTGGGAAGGATCCTTCATCAGTCTTCTGGAATGGTGATTGGTCATGGATCAGTAACCAAGAGGAGCTGGTTCTCTGTGCCTCTGCTGCTGCTCCAACACATCCCTATTACCAGTTCTCCCTCTGGCTTCTAGGTCATCGGGCATATGCCTGCTCATAGCGCTTAACTGGCTTCGGCATCATTCCCCATTCCATCCCTGCTCCGGGCACTCTGCATGTTCATGCTATTTCCTGGAGTTTCTGCCTTCTCTGTCGCATTCCTGTCTGAGTACCCACCAGCTCCTAGCTGTCTGCTTGTAAATGTCCCAAACTAGATGGAGAAGCTCATTGCTGTTTCTCTTTGGTTTTCTGGATCCTTGGCCTTCCTGATCTCATCTCTTTTTAAGGCAGTTGCTGGAGTGTCTCTGGGGGAGTTGCGTCCCTCTATGACCCTTCAAATCAACTTCTTGACTAGAAATGCTTTTCTAAAAGGGTCCTGGTTAATCCCTTTGGAGAAGACTCTAGACATGAGCTAAGAGTAAGCTTGAAAACTTTTCCCTTCTGGTCTTGGGCGGGGGGGGGGGGGATAACAAGCAAGGAGGATGCAAGAATATCTCCATGCTTTGGAATCAGATTCCTCCAGGCCTAACCCAAGCCAGCATGAGTCCAGAGCTGGGGCCCCTCGGTGGTAGAATCCACCTCTGTGGGCCACAGGCTTTGAAGGGACTGAGGAAATATTATGTGCACTTATTATTATATGATTCCAGATTATATGCTATCAGAAGTAGAGGAGAAAAAGGAAATAATTAGAAAAAAACCTACTGGAATGACTGCTACAGAGAAAGGTAGAGCTCGGGGTACAGAAGAATCCAAAGAGTAAAGATGAAAGAAAAATCAGTGAATTATTCTAGCAGCCTCATTTGGATTGCAGGAAGAAATCTCATTATATTCTTAACATTTAATTACATGATAAATCATGGTATAAGATTATCTAGAAATTAACAATGTGTTTCATTTCATCTTATGTGTACACCTCAAAAGTATTCTCAGATGCTTAGACAGATAACTGAATTGTTTTGCTTAAAATCAGATTTGTATTATGTGTACCAGAGAGAAATGAAGCCAGGGAAAGAACAGAGACCATGTCATTGTAGACTGAGGAAGGAGGAATATGGTCAAAGAAGACATTTTATGTCCTCTCTGAATAGAATTACTGGATGAAGAGTGGACGCTGACACAAAGGAATATGTCAATGTCATTTGAGGAAATGTTGCATTTTTCAAAAGGAATAAGTGTATAATTCCCATCCATTTATTTGTTTGTTTGTTTGTTTGTTTGTTTATTTGTTGGCCTCAACATGATTTCATCAGTGCACAGAACTCACCTGGTGGGCTAGAAACAACAATTACAGTAACAACAACTAGCTCATATATGTATGCACACACACACACACACACAGTGCTTTAAGGTTTGCAAAGTACTGTACAAAAATTACCTCGTTTTATCCCCACAACTACCTTGGGACTATCTAGATATTACCATTATCCTAATTTTAAAGATAAAGAAACTGAGGCAAACAGAGGTTAAGTGACTTGCTCAGGGTCACTCAGGTAGTGAGTGTCTGAAGCCGCATTTGAACTCAGGTCTTCACAGTTCCAGACTTTGTGTTCTATGCCTGCAGCTAGGCAACTCATCTATAAAGTATAGTTTCAGAGAGTTGCCTTGGGGCACTGAGAGGTTAAGTGATTTACTCAGGGTCATACCAAGACCACCCTCCACTATGCCACATTGCCTCCCTCAACTGGTCACAAATATAGCAATATTTAACATCAATGACATCAAAATAATAAGAATAAGGACTTACCATGATTCACAATTAAGTTAATTGCTCGCTCATGGCCCATTTCCTCTAGTACTTGCAAAAGGTCACCGATAGTCTTGTTTTTCTGTGCCCACGACCAGAGTAATTCCCTTGTTCCACTTTTACCTTGCTCAACATACTTTTCAATGTGTCGAACTTCTAGCCAACTGTTGCAAAGGCGTTCAGCTGTGTAATTGGGTAGGGGAGGGAGACGAGGAGAGAATAAAGAAAAGATAACATATCATTTTCATCTCAGACCAAGAGGAAAAGTCACTGAGTAGCTGTCCCATGAAAAACCTTTGAGGAAGTGAAAAATAATATTGGAGGGAAAAGAGGGAAATGTTCAACTAAGATAGGTGGTGTCTGTATACACATGTAAATGGAAAACAATTCGTAGATAGACAGATAATTTTTATTTTAGAGCTACAAAAATCCTCTCTCCATACTACTAAGTAATCTTCTTAGCACTCTGCTCTGGCCACATTGTTGTTGTTTGGTCATTTTCAGTCATGTCCAATTTTTCATGACCCAATTGGGAGTTTTCTTGGCAAAGATACTGGAGTGGTTTGCCATTTCCTTCTCCAGCTCATTTTACATGTAGGAAACTTAGGCAAACGGAGCTAAGTGATTTGCCCAGGGTCACAAAATTAGTTAAGTGTCGGAGGCCAGCTTTGAACTCAGGAAGTTAAGTCTTCCTGACTTTAGGTCTGGCACTCTATGCACTGCACCACCACGCTGCCCTGATCATTACATCTACTCAAACACTGTCAGTGGCTCCCTATTATCTACTGAAGAAAATGTAAATTAAGGTCATATTTGATTCTGCAGTAGGTAGGATGGTGACAAATTATGGACGACCTCAATCACTAAGGAGGCGATGGAGAATCAGTGACAATTTTTGATAGCTCTAACTACTTAAAAATAAGCTCTTCAATTGACCTCCAACCAGTCTGTCCAGCTTTATTTCATAATACTCTGTTTTGTTTTTTTATACTTTAGCTAAACTGGTCTACTATGAATCTTCTGTTCTTGTGGAGACATTTTCCATCTCCACATCTTTGCTAAAGCTCCCCCATGGCTGGAATGAAATGGCCAAACCCCATCATCTGAGTAAGTCCTTCTTGTCCTTCAAGACCCATCTCATGTGGGGCTTTCTCCATGAAGCCTTCTCTGGTCCTTTCCTTCCTAAATATCTCAGGATACTTATCCTGGACCTTTCCTCATCCTTAGGACCAAAAGATTACAGGATTTAGAAAATTAGATGGCACTTTGGAGATCCCCTAGTATCATTTTCCTTGTATCACAGTTATTTGGGTAGTTGTCATTTCCTCTCATTTAATTATAATCTCCTTGAGAGCAGAACTTAAATATCTATTCATGATGCTTTTAAAATAGTAGATGCTTAATAAATCTTTCTTCAATTGGACTAAAATTCATGTTTAAAATTCTAACACTGAACTGAAAGGTGATGAGTTCATGCACTAACATGAATTAAAAGATACAGTAGTATCCCCAAAGGGCTATAAAAATGTGCATACTCTTTGACCCAGCAATAGCACTTCTAGGGCTATATCCCAGAGTGATCATACAAATGGGAAAAGGACCTACATGTACAAAAATATTTATAGCATTTCTTTTTGTGGTGGCAAAGGATTGGAAATTGAGAGGATGCCCATCCATTGGGGAATGGCTGAACAAGTTGTGGTATACGAATATAATGGAATACTATTGTGCTATAAGAAATGATGAACAGGCTGACTTCAGAAAATCCTGGAAAGACTTGTATGGTCTGATGCTGAGTGAAATGAGCAGAGCTAGGAGAATGTTGTACACAGTAACAGCCATGTTGTGCAATGACTAATATTGATAGACTTAACTCTTTTCAGCAATACAGGGATCTAAGACATCTCCAAAGGCCTCATGATGGAAAATGCTATCCACATCCAAAGAAAGAACTATGGAGTTTGAATGCAGATCGAAGCATACTATTTACTAATTTTTTTTCTTCTGTTGTGTTTTGTTTCCTCTTTCTGTTGGTTCCTCTTATTGGTTCTAATTCTTACCTACAACATCGCTAATGTGAAAATGTGTTTAATAGGAATATATATGTATAGCTTATATCAGATCACATGCTGTCTTGGGAAGGGAGGTAGGGAAGGAGGAGAAGAAAAATGTAAAACTCAAAAGCTTATGGAAATGATTGTTGAGAATTCAAAATAAATTAATTAAAAATTAAAAAATATATACAGTACTTAACATAAATAAATAATATATTAATATATTATCTCATTTGATTCTGACAACTACTCTATGTGATGACTTCAGGCAAACTTTATATGAATTGATTCAGAGTGAAGTGATCAGAACCAGTCAGTCAATCAATATGCATTTATTAAATGTCTATGATGTGCCAGGCAATGGGTTAAGTACTTGGGATACAAAGAAAGGCAAAAGACAGTCCTAATGCTCAAGGAACCCACAGTGTAATGGAGGAGACAATATGTGAAACGCTAGGTTACAAACAAGCTATATACAAGAAAAATTTTTAAATTACCGACAGAAGGAAGGCCCATAGAATTAAAAAGGATTGGGAAAGGCTTCCTGTAGAAGGTAGGGCTTTTGTTGTTGTTGTTGTTGTTGTTGTTTTGGTTTGGTTTTTGGCTAGGAACTAAAGAGAGTCAGAGAAGACAGCATATAGCAACGAGGAGGGAGAGCATTGCAGCTGTGGGCTAACAGCCAGTGAAAATGCTGAGAGATGGAGTGGCATGTTTAAGGTGAACAATTTATACGACAGCATTGTAAAGGAAAAACATCCAATTTAAGAAAAATGATCAAAGCAATTAGTAACCATGATTTCAGAGGACATCACACTTATCCCCTGACAGAGAAGTGAATGAGCTTAAGGCACAGAATGAACTATTTATCTTTAGGCATGGTCAAATGAGGTGGTCTTGTGTTACTTGACTGTGAATATCTGATATAAAGGGTTTGTTTTTTCTTTCCTTTCAGTTTGGGAAGGGGCTTGGGGGGAAACAAAGAAAAGGGAAACTACCAAAATAGAAAAAAAAAATTGAAAGCACTTTTTAAAAAAAATGTACAGAAAAGAACAGAAGGAAAACCAATAGAAAGACAAGCAGGACAGCTTTGACAATAGCATTCTGAATTACTTGAAAAGAAAAACATGCTATAAGTAATAGATTCACAGTTTACTTTGTATATGGAAATGCTCATTGTATTTAGTGTTTGTTGAGTTCAGAAAACAAAACAAAACAGGGGCAGCTAGGTGGTGAAGTGGATAGAGCACCAGTTGTGGAGTTGGGAGGATCGAAGTTCAAATCTGCCCTCAGACACTTGATACTTACTTACTAGCTGTGCGACCCTAGGCAAGTCACTTAACCCCATTGCCTAGCAGGGGAAAAAAAAGAAAAGAAAAACCAGAAAAACAAACAAACTCTGATGGAGAAACAAAAAACAACAAAAACAACACTCAAATCCTTTGAGGTACATTGTTATTATTTTCACCATTTTAGAGATGAGGAAATTGAGGTGGCAAAATGGAAAGTGCTAGTGCCTAGAGTCAGGAGGACCTGAATTCAAATACGGCCTCAGCTACTTACTAGCAGTGTGAACTTGGGCAAGTCACTTAGCCTTGTTTGCCTCAGTTTCCTCATCTGTAAAATGAGCTGGAGAAGGAAATGGCAAACCACTCCAGTATCTCTGCCAAGAAAACCCCAAATGGGGTCACGAAGAGTCAAACATGACTGAAACAACTCAACAACAACAATAACAACAACAACAACAGATGAAGGGACTTATCCAGGGTCACACAGTAAGTGTCTGAAGCAGGATTCACACTCAAGTCTTCTTGACTCCAAGTCCAGCATGCTGTCCACTCCACCACCTAGTTGCCATGATATTTTATAGCTTCCCAGCATGAATTTGAAATCTTAAGTGTATTTTAAAGTAGAGTAGGGATGAACAAAGAAGATAACATCCAAATCCTTAAATATATTCATGGAATCCAGCATGATTTCAGTAAAGAATTTATGCTGGTTAATACTAGATATCATCATTCTTCCCCCTCTCCTATGTACTACAGAGAGTCACTCTTGTGCTTTGTATCAAAATTATAGGATTGTCGATAAGGCCACAGAACAAGAAGTAAGTTCCATGATTAGGTATTGAAACCAATCTCAATGTGAAGAAAAGGTTTGTTCCTTAACTGCTATGCAATTATTGTGTTCTCAGACCCACAATCAGGAGGACCCTAGGAACCACCACTGTCAAAAGTCACAGTAAGAGGTGGGAAATTCCCAAATTCCACAGTCCTTGGTGGTAGGACTGATGATAAACACTTGGAAATCCCTGTCCCAGACAAAATGAGAAAAGTTCTTTGGGGAAACTACCTCCAGGTGGCCATTGGCAGTCCCCAAAGCAATCAGTCAATAAACATTTATTAAGTACTTACTTTACTGTGCTAAGTTCTGGGAATATAAATACAAGGGGAACAAAGACAGTCCCCATCCATAGAGAGCTTACATTCTAATGGGGAAAGGTAATCCACAAAAGGAGGGAAAGGAAGAATGGGAAAGGGCAGCAACCTAGAGGACTGTAGGAAGAGGGATGAGATGTGATTAAATATTGGTCCTGGGAAAAGCCCTCCAATCAAAGGTCATATTCTCAGATTAGACTTCTCATGTGTGAATTCCAGGGCTGCAGTGAGTTTCCAGGGTGATGAAGTTTCTGCAGCATGGTAGACAAAATCTAAAATGTGGCCTAGAAAGGAATGAACATCATGATCTCCCTCCACCTCTTGCGGGTTCCCCAGTCTTCTCAATATCTGTCTCATCTCTTAGCCTTCCCAGTCATGAGTGGGTCCTCAGAGGTCTGAGCCTTCAGTTTTATTGGTCTCTAGAGATATGTCTACACTGAGCTTAGCAGAGTGCCTGGCATATAGTAGGTGTTTAACAAATGTTTATTGATTGATGGCTTGATTAAGTATGATGGAGTCCTAAAGCTGCCTCCAACCCCAATATTCTAACTTCCTTATGGGTCACACTGAACAGCATGCCTGCTGCCCCTAGCTAGCCACTGCCCCCAGATCCAATCCACATATTTGAACAGGTGTATTCTTGTATCCAACCACAATCACATCATCCATTGAGCCCAAGACAGGACCACAATATCTAACTATCCATCTTAACCAGATAGGACTGCAATAGCTAGCTAATCAGAAAGCAGCATAGCTAGGATGTCTGGCCACCGAACCATAGCATGGACCCCCTCCCCTATTATCTAATCCCTTAACAAGCCCCTCCTGTTTTTCTAATATTGATCATATTCCTATATTCTATGTAAATTTTGATTGTGTAATCAGCATCATATACTCTATAAAATTGCTTACTGAAATTGCCAGTTCCTCTAAGAAACTTAGCCACTCACCAGAGCATGAAACCACAAATTCACAATACATCTCTCTAACTGGCTTGGAGTCAGCCTGACTCTTTAAAATTCTTTGAGACATCTCACCACATCGCAACTTGACCCTCATCAAGTATACTATCTGAAATGAAATGCCCTGGGAAAAGCACAATGCCTTGCACACAGTAGGCCCTGAATAAATTTTGTAGAATAAAATTAAATTGAATTGGTGTCACATCTTCACATTATCAGTTCTACTTGTGAGTAATTTGATTTGTTTAAACTCCGAGCAAGCTATACATAGATTGCAATGGGCAAATTCCCTCGCTTTAAAGTAATTTTCCGTTACAAAACAGTCCTGGCCTGCTTTTCCTTGTAAACTGAAAAAACACATTATGCTTTACATGTTTTCTTTGTGATTGCTGCCAAATATCGTGCAAACAAAATTGAAAGGTGGAAATGAAAAATGTAGTCATGCAGAAAGGGGGTGCTGGGCAGAAAAAAATTGGGAACCAATGACTAATCTAACTTTGAGTGGCAGCTCTCTTTATTAAAAATGAAACATATACACACATTAAGTGAGGATGATGTATTCGCTTCAAATGCATGGTTAGGCTGCAAAAGAACAGCTACAACTAAGTATTTCATGAAAGTGAATTGGAATGTCTCTATCCTTCCCTGGCTTTTCAAAACTGATAAAGAGGTGGCCCTTCTCCTTGGCAAGGCCAGCCCTTCCATCCAGACTCTGGATCCCATTTCCTCTGACCATCTCCAGCAAATTTCCTCTACTATCATTCCTCCTTTTTTCAATTCCTTAATCTCTCCTTATCTATCGGTATCTTTCCTAATACCTACAAGAACCCTCAAATCTACTCAATCCTTAAAAAAAATTCACTAGATTCTACCACCTCTGCTAGGTCCTATCTACTTCTTCTCCCTTTTTCATCTAGTCAACTACACTCAGTGATTTTACCTCCTCTCCATTCATTCCCTTCCAAACCCTCTATAAATTGGCTTCTGATTTCATCATTCAATTCTACTCTCTGCAAAGTTTTAAATAATCTCTCAATTCCTACGGCTCGTTTTTTTTTTCTCAATCCTTATCCTTCTTGCTCTCTCTGTAGTATTTGACCAATGAGTGTTAACCAACTTCTCCCCCTGAAAACTGTCTACTCTTGGGGCTTTTGTGACATTGCTCTGTAGGTTTTCCTCCTATTTGCCTGACTACTCCTTCTCAGTCTTCTTTGCTCTATTTTTATCCAAGTCATCCCTAGTAATTTTGTATCTCAAGGCCCCATTCTGGGCCCTTTTCTCCCATCAGCTCCTATGGGTTCAGCCATCATCTCTATGCAGACTACTGTCAGAGCAATATATCCAGCTCTAGTTGCTTGAGCTCCAATGCCATACCACTGACTGCCTGCAGACCCCACAAGCACCTCAAATTCACTAAGTCTAAAACAGAACTCATGATCTTTCCCCTAAAACTCATCCTTCTTCTGAACTCTATTACTGTCAAGGCACCACCATCCTTGGGTCATTAACTACCTCAGTGTCATCATCCACTCCTAGCTTTCACTCCCTCCACATATCTATCTAATCAGTTGCCAATCTTGTTTTTATCTCTACATCATCTCTGGTATTGTCCCTTTCTCTCCACCTTGGAGACCTCCCTCTCCCACTATCATCATCCTAATTCAGACCCTCCATCACCTGTTATCTGGGCTATTACAATAACCTTCTACTTGGTCACTTTGCCTCAAGTCTGTCCCCACTCCAAAACATCCTCCAAATTGTTGCCAAAGTAATTTTTGTAAGGTGAAGATTTAACTATAACATCCTATTACACATACTCTCTCTCTTCTCTCTCTCTCTCCTCCCCTTCCTCCTCCTCCTCCTCTTCCTCCTCCTCCTCCTCTTCTTCTTCTTCTTCTTCTTCTTCTTCTTCTTCTTCTTCCTCTTCTTCTTCTTCCTTCTTGTTTTCTTACATATTACTCTCCTTGACAAACTCAACAGTTCAAGAATACTGGCCTACTTGCCATTCCTTACAGACAATACTCCATGTATTGGTACCTTTGTATTGGCTGTCCCTCATTCCAGGAATGCCCTCCCTTTTCACCTCTGCCTCTTAGAATCTCTGACTTCCTTCCCAACTCAGCTCAAGAGTCACCTTCTGCAGAGAGCCTTCCCTTCTAAAGTGACATTACATCATATCTACTCCATATGCATCTTGTATTTATGTTCAAGTCTCCCACACTAGAATGGAAGCTCCTTGAGGGCAGGGACTGTTTTTCTCTTCCTCTCCTCTTTTCTGGCTTAGCACTGTGCCAGGCTAGTAGTAAGCACTTAATAAATGTTTATTCAGACTTAGTTGTTCTCAGCAATACAATGATTCAAGACAATTCTGAAAGACTTATGATGAAAAATGCTATATATCTCCAGGGAAAGAATGGACAGATTCTGAACACAGATAGATGTATATCTTTTGTTTACTTTATTTTTCTTGGGGATTTTTTATCTGTATTTTCCTTCACAACATGACTACAATGAAAATATGTTTTGCATGACTGCACAAGTATAACCTATATCAGATTGCTTGCTTTCTCAACGCAGGGGAGGAGGGAAAGAAGCAAAGGAGAGAATTTGGAACTCAAAAAGATTTAAAAAACAAATGTTAAAAATGGTTTTTATATGTAATTGGGAAAAATATTAAATTATAAAAAAGGAAAAAAATACTCATTCATTGATTATAAGGACTGACTGATAAGAATGTATGTTTTCTTCTATCTCCCTGAATTACCTTTGTATTCATCTCCTGTTTCAACCTAGGAGGCAATAGGTAAGGCATATTAAACATCTGGAGATTTTTAGAATGCCTACCAATACAGTGCTCCATGGAAGTCCTGCTTCCTAACCTCCTCCTGATCTAGAGGTCATCCTGAATTTTTGAAAATTAAGCCAGTGATTAGAGTCTTACCTCTGTCAGGCCCTACCAATGAGAAAAAGCTTTGAGCACCAAATTGTCCACACAGCCACAGTATTTTTTTTGGCCAAAACAGTGCCAGAAGACTTTCTAAGTCCTAGAGGAAATATGTCCTGAATGGGTGATTAGCACTTATGAAATCACACGTCACTGATGAATACCTAAGCATTTCTATGTGTATTGAACAAATGGCACTTAAAGGAAGTGGGTTGGAGATACGACTCTTAAAACAGATTTCTTTTTGACCCATTGACTGGCCTGTTTGGTTAAGGTTCATTTTCCAAAGCAGCGTTAACCACTTGGGCTAAATCTTTTCCGTCTGTGGATAAAGCTCAAATTGCAGGGAGACAGATTAGTTTTGGAGCAGAAGTTATCCTAAATATAGGGTAATAATAAGGGACTGGTCAGTGATCTCATTGGTCTGGTGAAGTCCCAGATGAGGTAACTCCCTCAAAGAATGCAGATCAACAACTTAAAGTCTTAGAGAGTTGCCTGGGGCACTGAGAGGTTAAGTCAACACAATCAATATAGTTAAAAGAAGAATCTCCTAGGTCTGCTGACTATGCACTATAGCACACTATGTCTAGTGGACCTAGCATGACTCAGTGAAAAGTTGCAGTCTGAGAAAAAAAAATATGCAGTAAACAATTAGCCCTTGGACCATAGCATCTTCTTGAAAGTATTGTCAGAATTAAAGAAGAAGCACCAGAGAGGCTTTGTGTATACACAAACACACACACACACACATACACACACGGTATAGTATAGTATAGCATATGTGTGTATAGTATAGTCTAGTAGATATATGTGTGTGTATAATATAGTATAGTACAGTGTAGTGTGTATGTATATTATGCAATACTATGTAATGACAGCTCTATCCCAGATGTTATAGGGAAGTGTGAACAAGCCACTAACCCTTAACAGTCTCAGTGTCTTCATCCAAGAAAGACTATGTTAGAGAAGACATGGTTAAGGACTTGAACAGTACGTACCTTCTGAAACAAAATGCTAAATTTGTGTCTACTATCTCCAATCACTGGACAGATGAGGGCTTCACTATATGGCAAATACACATATCCCACAATATCTAGATTCCTTGGGCCATATATTAAAATCTCAATGAAAGCAATGCAGACTCCATACTTTGATTTAGAGTAAATTTGAATTACAAAGTCTATTCATTCAACGAATATTTATAAAATGTCCACTCTTTGAAGAGCATCATGTTAGGCACTAGGGAAGACATAAAATTTAGATAAGACATAGTCCCTGAGCTCATGACACATTTTAAGAGGAGGAAAATATGCAAACACAAATAATTAAAGTGCTGAATTAAATCAAAATATACTAAGAATAAAAATAAATATATAAATAAATAATAAAATACATAAAAAACATAAATAAATAATAAAAATAAACTAAATTAAAACATACATAATAACACAATATTATACATGTGAGGTCCAAAGAGGAAGCTATTATTAACCAGGAGGATAAGGATGGGACACAGAACAAAACCCCAAAAAGGGTGAGGCAAATGAGGTACTTGCCTTTGGCTCACAGAGAGCTGAAGGGGGCAGAAGGGATATACTTTTCATTGCCCAGGCACACCATGACAGTTAGAAGAGTGAGTTGTAAGTATACATTCTTGCTTCGTGTGCAATCCTAGCTAATTACAGTCCCGTGCCATGGAGACAATGATAGTTGGGTAGAATCTAAGGAATCGATAGGACCTTAAGGAAGAAGGACTGTGTGACCCTAGGCAAGTCATTTAACCCCAATTGCCTCAACAAAAACAAAAAAAATAAAAATAAAAATAAGAAGGAAACATTCTAGGCACAGGGAACGATATGAACAAAGGTCCAGGGGCAGAAGAGTCCAGTTTACTTTCGGTACAGCCGGAGTTAGTTGTTCAAGCTAGAGCACAATGTATAAGCAAAGACAAACCTCAGCACGAGATTGCAGAAGGCCTTGAAAGCCAGGTAGAAGAGTATGAATTTATTTAGTAAGAAGGCAAAGGGGAACCACTAAAGATTTTTGAGCACAGAAGTGACATGACCCAATTGACATATAGGGAATTTTATTCTGGCAGTAGTATGAACAATGTATAGCACATGCTCTGAGATTTTTCTCTTATCCCCTCCTAGCACTAAAAGGATTGTCTCTCAGGGGGCAGCTGGCTACTTATCCCCTCAGGGGGAGTTTGAAGTGGTTTTCTAATGCTACAACTCATGAGCCCTCCCTGGTCTACTTCTCCAACTGATTATGATTTAATTTCAATGGATTAGGACTTAATATCAATTAGCCACCCAGATAGCTTTTAGGAATAGGTTTACTAAAGTGGTATAGTAACAACACAACAAAACTTCCTCCCAACACCGCCCCCCCCAAAGTCTGTAACACATTCTCCCACAAGTGCATACAGAGTCCATTGGAAAGCTGGTTCAAGCTTAGAAAGGAAATATGGCAAAGGAGTAATTCATAGCTCCTAGTTGCCGGAAGTCCTTTTCTCTTATTTTTGGGATTCTCATCAAGTTATCTTTAGGCGTGGTATAGCTTCTGTCCTTGTAGAGTTTTGAAGCTGCTTTTCCTTGGTGTTTCTAGGTTGTGCTTGGCTTCCAATGCAGACACTATCACCAGATCCTCCTAAAACAACAATAAATCCAATTCTTCTGGTCTTCCAAAGTTCTTAAGGTCTTCCTCTGGTCAAGTGAGGCAAGGGTGGGCTAGGGATGAAGCTGAAGGTTTTCTCCTTCCCTTCCTCCAAAGTGATTTCTTCTCAAAGCCTTGGCTGGAAGCTTCTACCCACTAAGCTGCCAGAAATTTTAATCCAAATTCTAAACTAGCTTTCCACTTTTATAAAAGGCTCATGGTTCATTACCAAGTTGCTCAAAACAGACTTCTTGTTCCATTTTGTCGAATTGCCTTTGATTGACTGATTCAATGGAGGTTTTTATAATTTGGATGAGATGATTGACTCAATCAACCCTCAACCTTGCAAATGAATTAGAAGAGAGAAAGAGAGAAAGAGAGAGAGAGAGAGAGAGAGAGAGAGAGAGAGAGAGAGAGAGAGAGTGTAGAGGCAGAATAGCCTTCAGGCTGGTCTTGAAGAAAAGATAAAATCTGGAACAATGGAGAGGGAAGAAGTTAACATTCCATGGGAGGAAAAGAGGGATTGGAGTGAGAAGGGAGGATATCACATGAAGAAAAAAGGTAGCAATGAGCATGGTATGTTGAAGGGGCCAAGGATTAGAACAATTTGCTTAAAGAAAAGAATTCATATAAAGTAATCTTAGTAGATAGGATTAGAAATGTAATGTAAGGTGACTAACATGGAAATGTTTTGCATGACTGCACATTTATAATCTATGTCAAATTGCTTGCCTTTTCAATGAGGGTCAGAGGGAGGGAAGGGAGGAAGGAAAAGAATTTGGTACTCAAAAAATTTAAAAAACAAATGTTAAAAATTGTTTTTACTTGTAATTGAGGAAAAAATAAAATTTTAAATTAAAAAAAAAAGGAAATTTAATTTCCTCCTTTAATTTTAATCTCCACAGAATGTGGAGAGCTTTGCATGTTGGTTTAATAAATTTGGTTTATTCCATAAGCAACAGGGAGCCATTGAAGGTTTTTGAGTAGAAGAATGACATCATGAAAGCTCTATTTTAGAAAAATTCTGGTGATATGTAGAACCTTTCATAATATACATAGGTTGATGGACCTGCAAACTCATTGATACTGGTTTACTCTCCAACAGTGCTACCAAAGTGGTCATTAGGGACATTCCCTGCCCCCATCTCAGCCTACCAGAGGTGGCCAGAAGATAGACCAGCACCACTAGCCACCACTGAAGGGAGTCATGGACTTTTCCTTTCCTCCCTCAAACCAACCACATAGCCTCATTGCCCAGTTCCCACCAGACAGAGGATGTCCACTATCAGCTGGATGTTGACCCTTACATCACTACCTTTGCTGGAGGTATTCCAAACTCTATTCCATTCTGACTCTTTGAGCTACTATCTTCTCATTCAGAGGCCACCTGCTTTATCACTGATCCCTAAGCTCCTCCTTACCTCTGCCTCATTGAGTCTCTCTCTTCCTTCATGATTCAGTTCAAGTACCACCTTCTACATGAAGCCTTTCCTGACCCCCTCAACTGCTAAGGCCCTCTTTCTGAAACTACCATGTATTAACTACTTTGCATTTATATCCTACATTTGTTCTGTATATAGTTCTATATGTCCTTGTCTCTTCTTCTTTTTTTTTTTTTGGTGAGGCAGTTGGGGTTAAGTGACTTGCCCAGGATCACACAGCTAAGAAGTATCAACTGTCTGAGGCCAGATTTGAACTCAGGTCCTCCTGACTCCAGGGCCGGTGCTCTATCCACTGCAACACCTAGCTGTCCCCAATGTCCTTGTCTCTTCTAATGGAATGTTAGCTTCTTATGAATAAGGATTCTTTTATTAACTATATACATGTCCCCAAAAACTAGCACGTGACATGGGGCTTATAGATTTAGAGATAGAGGGACCTCAGAAGTCATCAAGTCAAACTCATTTTTAGATGAGGAAACTGAGGTCCAAGAGATGTCAAGTTAATTGCCCAAGGTCACCCAGGTAGTAAATGGCAGGACCAGAATTTGAACCTAGGTCCTCTGATTAAATCCAATGCTTTTTCTACTGCACCACTTTGCATGTATTAACTCTCTCAGTGAGAAGTGAAATTGTGTGTTGCACGCTATTCACAAAGGTCTCTGGGATGAACTACTTTTAAAGAAGAGACTGTGGGAAAAGCATTGGAGCCAGAAAATCATGACTCTGCCATCTGTTTATGACCTGTGGGACCTTGACAAGTCACTTAATCTCTCCCAGCCTCCATATCCTTAAGGGATAGGGGGTGTTAGATAACCCCAAAGGTCTCTTTCATTTCTAAATCTATGATTCCATTAAATAAGTTCGATTTAAAAGGCACCACTCCAGAACTGAGATTTTATGCTCCCTCTCTCTGATGGCTCACCCTTCAATATTCTAATAGGTTTTCCCTTTTTCCTAATGATGCTGTTGTTCAGTCATTTCAGTTGTATCTGACTTTTTGTGACCCTATTTGGGGTTTTCTTGGCAAAGATACTGGAGGAGTTTGCCATTTCTTTCTCCAGCTCATTTTACAGATGAGGAACTGAGGCAAATAGGATTAAGTGACCTGCCCAAGGTCACACAGCTAGGAAGTATCTGAGGCCAGATTTGAACTCAGGAAGATGAGTCTTTCTGACTTCAGGCCAGCAATCTAGCTATTATATCACCTAGCTGCCCCTCAAATAACAATTAAGGTCTATTGTGTTGTTCACAGAAGTAATTCATTCCCAAATGGTAAAAGACTCTAAGAGATATAATTAGTATGTTGAAAGTGCCCAATTCACTTAAAAATCATCATAGAATGAAAGAGTTCTAATGGTGCTTAGAGATCATCTAGTCCAACTATCTCATTTTACAGTTAAGGAAACCGAGGCACAGATCGGTTTAGGTAAGTTGTTCATAGTCACAAAACAAGTTAAAGGCAAACCCAGAACTAAAATCCAGGTCTCCTGATTCTTAGCTATATGCTTCCTCCCCTAATATGTCATATTGTAATTTTTTTTATTTATTTCAATACTGAGAATGTTTATGTTACAACCGCTTGACCAAGACAACCCTGAGTGTATGTTCTTTGACATTTATAACTTTCTCTACTAATATTTCAGCCTGGGCTTGCACATGACTGATTGGGTATGTTCTTAATACAAAACAGATAAAAATAAATTATGAAGATCAGAATTAATATTTGGAGTCAATTTTATGAGAACAAGGTGTTTAAAAGGCAAATTAAGGACAGAATGCCTTCTGGGGAAACTGAGCATATCTCTCGGGGGTGGGAGTCAAAGTCAGAGAAGAGGTAAAGATAACATTCATAGCATTTCCTGGAAAGAGGGGGTTTTTGCTAGAAATACAAGCTTATCCCCTCTCAACAAACCGTGTTGAGCTAGTTTCGAAATTAGAACTAGCTTAGAAATATTTCATCTAATGATCCCAATTGGTTCAAAATCATTCAATATTCAGGAAGGAAATCAAAGCTATCATATTTATACTGTATACTTTCCTAGGTAGTGTTAACCACTGGGGACTTAAGTTCAATAAATCACATGCCCATGTATGCAAATAAATGTCTCAAGGGGTTTTTTAGAATAATGCAATACAACCTTATTTGGTATGTGTGTTTGTACATACAACCCCAGGCAAAATTCCCTACAAAGTTAAGATAATATTTTTACTGTTTGTCTTATGATAAGCTAATGATTTCTCTTTTTTTTCTCCAAAGCGTAGGAAGGGAAAAAACAAAACAAAACCAAAAAAAAAAACAAAAACAAAACCAACAACCCAACCTTCCCAATTAAAGTTTTTAATTACAGAAAAAGCAGAAAAATTCAAAATCACAACTCAGCCACCTTGCTTATGCCAAGCAGTAACAACAAAACCAAGTAACAATATTTTTGTTCTATTGAAATAATACATAAGTATACAATGTGTCACCCTTTCAGAGACTTTCACAACTTTCACTCCCACTTGAGGGGTAGGTCTATATTGCTATATTGCATTCTAGAGGTAACCCTTTGAGGAAGTACTTTTTTTTTTTTTTTTTGGTGAGGCAATTGGGGTTAAGTGACTTGCCCAGGGTCACACAGCTAGTGTCAACTGTCTGAGATCAAATGTGAACTCAGGTCCTCCTGACTCCAAGGCCAGAGCTCTATCCACTGCGCCACCTAGCTGCCCCTAGGAAGTACTTCTAACACCGGTACTCCCAAGCCTCCATTAATGTGTTTCCCATTTACAATCAACTGAATGGGCTTAATTAGCTCTTAGCAAAGGCAAAATAAGAACAGTAGTGTACATATGTGTGTGTGTGTATTATATGTGTATGTGTGTATATATATATTCATACATATTTTTGCTACAAATCTAGGGCTTACTCTCCCACAAATACCAAGAGAATCCATGGAAAAAATGGGCTCAAAATTAGAGTACAATGGCAGTAAGGTACATTTGTAGGAAACATATTTGCAAAGGTTAACTTACAACTTCTATTCCTATAGAATACTAGCCATTCTCATGGAGCCATCTTCAGTCATCCTGATCTATATCTGACCATTGGACCCAGATGGCTCTGGAGGAGAAAGTGAGACTGGTAACTTTGCCCAGTCCTCCCTCACTTAAATCCAATTCACTTGCATGTGATGGTATTACCTCCCTGATGTCATGGCATCACCTCCCTGATGTCACTATCCGCTTCAAGAACAAAGGACAAACTGCAAAGCTATTCTCATAGATCCTGGAAATCCTTTTCTATCTTCATTGAGTACTCACATAACCTCTTGGGTGCAAAATCTCTCTTGGGTTCATGGGTTGGCTTCTTTCTTGAGTCTATAGGTGGCCTCACTCTACCACAAGGGCCCATGCTCCATAAATCTGCTTCTTCCTTTGGGAGACTGTCTCTCTATGTGAGGGTCTATTCTTGAATGTCTGTTTCTACTCTTGGCTGGAGGCATTGTCTCTTATGGGTCTAGGAGCTTAGATGACATGATCAGTTAGAAAAGGTAGGGAGGAGATAAAGTCTCAAGTGTCTTCTCCACAAAGCTCACCCCAGTCTAGACTCCCCAAATTCTGAATATATGTATATATAGTTTTATATTATAAATATTCAGATACATGTGTGCATGTATATGTGTATGTATATATACATACACATACACATACATACATACATACATATATACATACACATACGTAATCTCCAAGGGGCATGACTGATTCTCTAAGTATTTGCTGATTCTCTAAGATATTTTCTGTGTGGTGTCAGTTGCCTTTATACAATGGCCAAGGCTCTGTAATCCTCTCAGGTAACTTAAATACTTGTTCCCTCATTATTGTAGTGTTATAGGAAAACTCCTTAACATCTCCTTAATACATTGTGATTACTTTCTAAGCTAAGTGACTACATCAACTACATCAACTGGTGGGAAGGGATTTCCTCCCTTACATATAGGCCAACATATTCAAGGAAACTCTTTGCTTTTTATCTTTATGGGTAACTGAAGAGTAGAAATTCTTAAGGGGGAGTGGGGTAGAGACAAGCACTAATTAAGTGCTTTCTACATGTCATCACTATGCTAAGTGATTTACAAATATTGTCTCATTTGGTCCTCATAACAACCCTACAAAGTGGGTCCTACTATTTTTATCCCCATTTTACAGAATAGGAAACTGAGGTTAAATGACTTGTCTAGGGACCCACAGCTAATAAATGTCTGAGACCCAGTTTCATGGTATTGATAAAAACACTTACAATTACTCTATTTGTACAGAAGAAAAAAATAAAATACAAATTGTTATACAATACATGGAAAAAAGCACATCAGGGGCAGCTAGGTGTTGCAGCGGATAGAGCACCGGCCCTAGAGTCAGGAAGACCTGAGTTTAAATTTGGCCTCAGACACTTGACAAAGAAGATTGTGAGAATATAGGATGTTAAGGTCTTCAGACCACAACATATGGGGGTATATAGAGGTAGGGAATCAGCAACAGTCCTCTGATAGGCTGCTATCAGAACTGGCATACTCAGTTTCTGCTATGTTCTCATGTCTTCTCTTAGTCAATGTATAGGATGCCTAGGCAATTTCTTGCCTCTAAGTCAGGAACATTCACTGAGGTAGGCAAGGTCTTGTGTTTTATCAAGAGGGGACTGGTTCTTGCTCAGAAACACATTATTAGTTTCTCATTCCTGATATCCTAGGCAGGGAAACTCTAGGAAATGGTGATCAAGGTTCTATCCATATAAGCACGAAACATAGAATTTCCAACATGAGGTATATTTGTTTCCATAAAAGAGAAAGAGAAGAGTCAGGCTGGCTCAGAGAAGACCCTCCCCCAAGCCAAAGAGATTTTTTAGACTATCATGCTCTAACCCTCAGGAAATTAATTAAATCTCAATTAGAAACATAGGACACTTTGGACTATGACAGATAAAGAATTTACATTCTCCTGAGCCAACCCTTAGCATTTTTTTTATGTGAGAAATTTTTTCATGATGTTAAGAGGAAATCTGCTTCTCTGCAACTTCTACCTATTTCTTTCTACCGGTGCAAAGCAGAACAAGCCTAGTTCCTCTTTTATGTGATGGTGCTTCCAAAACTTGAAGACAACAATATGGTGGGTATAGTGGCAAGTCTACTGGATGTGGAGTGAGTCGCTCCAAGTTCCAATATCACCTCTCCTACTACTTGCTACTTTAGTGACTTAGAAATCACTGGACTTCTCTGGTCTTCAGTTTCTTTATCTGTAAAATAAGGGTGTTGAACTTAACTTACCTCTAAGGCCTCTTTTACCTCTAATTTTACAATATGATATTGACCATGCATGCTCTGGGTCCAGTGTATCTGGAAAATATGGCAACTGAAGAAGACAAGTTCAGGGGGCCCCTTAACAATGATATCTATACTAAAACTTCTGTTCATCAGGCTATTTAGCAGGAAATGTTCTTCAGCTTATCTTCAAAATGCAACATCTCCAATCTCCTCTATTTATACAAAATTACATAATTTCAAAAGCAGAGAAAACCTCAGAAGCTATCTAATCTTACCCAACTCTACAGGAATATGTTTTTACCACATTTCCAGCAAATGGTCATCCATGTTTGGTAGATCTCCAATGGTGATGCTAATAAAAATTCTAGGTAGTTTTTATTTTAGATAACATTGTTTCTTATATTGCTTATATTGCTTATAACTTTCAGAGGTATGATTTCAAGGCATTGTGTTCCAAGGAAATCATATAGCCAGACTCCCATAGGCTATCACTTCTCTGCTGTAAATTGGATGGCGATGGGCATAGCATAGAATCACAGAATCTCAGAGTTGGAAGAATACTAAGAGGTCTAAACTGTAACTGAACAAAAATAGCTTCTTATGACATACCAGACAAGTAGTATTCAATCATTGCTTGAACACCTCCAATGCGTAGGCAACTCATTCTACTATTGAATAACTCTATTTGTTAGGAAAATTGCCTTCTCATTAAACCTAAACTTCCCTCTTTGAAACTTCTACCATTGATCTTCTGCTATGCCTTTTGGGCCCAAGCAGAATAAGACTAATTGCTCTTCAGACACTTGAAAGCATTTCTTCCCAGAGCTCCAATTGCCCAAATTAGGAGAATGAATTCAAATGTACGAAATGAATCATTCCATGAAACTACATTGTACTGGGGAGAGTTGAACAGGGGATTGCTGATCACTTGACTTCCCCCACCCACAGTCCACTTGGTGAAATCACAGAATGTCAGGGGTCAAGTAACAAAGACAAAGAGATGTTAAAATCATATGTGAAATGTGAAGAAGTTGCTCACGCAAGTTTGAAGGAATTGGTTAGTAAACATTTATTTAGTGCCTACTATGCACCAAAGACTTTGTAAAATGCTGGGGATACAAAAAGAGGCCACAGGCAGTCAGCCTTCAAGGAGCTCACAATCTAATAGGGAAGACAAGTAAACAAATATATAGAAACAAGAATAAGCTACATACAGGATAAATAGGAAATAATTAAGAAAGGAAAGCCGTTAGAAGTAAGAGGGGTTGGAAAAAGCTTCCTATAAAAGATGAAATCATAGTTGGGACTTAAATGAAGCCAAGGAGGTAGTAGGTAGAGGAGAGAATTAAAGGGTAGCTATTGGCTGGCTGGCCAAAGGCTCAGCTACACCCTTAGTGGTTTTTTAAAAAATAAAAACAAACTCACTAAGAAAACAATCAAGGAAGGAAAAAAATCACTCCTCATTTACTTGAGAACCGATTCCCCACCTCCACCTTCAGTAGCAAAGAAGACAGTCAGTCATGGAGTCAAGAATGAATTAACCCTGGCAGTTGGGAGTAGAGCTACAGAGAGGTGAAGAAGACCCATGAAGCCAGCACAGTAAACTGCCCAGCAGTGTTGCTCTGTCTAAAAAAAGCAATGGAAGGATACCACAAGAAAAGAAAGGATCTTAGGACCCTGCAGTGCCAGAGACTTGAGTTGCCTTGGCTACTTGTGTTCTCTGTGTGTCTCTTTTATTAGCATAGTTTAAATGTGTTTCTGCTCTTTGTGCTGACTCTATGTGTACTTGTGGGAGAGTGTACCCCAGGTTTGTAGAAGAATATTTTATCAGTATTGCTCTTCTGATGCCATCTCAGTGAATGCTTTTGCTTTCAGCTACTGGCTGTCTATCAGAGGTAACTACACTGGTGGGGGCTCATGAGCAATAGTTTTAAAAGTAAAGATCCACAGAATACCTTGAGAATAGTTACTCCCTTGGGGACCCAACATCCAAGAGTACATGGAAGGGTAGTTCCAGAAAAAGTGCTACATATTAAACTACTCATTAAGATAAAAGATGATTAAATCTAAGAAAGGTAGAATAATGAATGGTGGTAGAGCAGAGAACATAGGACAAAGAATAGAGAAGCCTAAGTTTTAGCCCTAGCTTGCCACCAACTAAGTATTGGGCAAGCCACTTTACTTCTAAGGTCTTCAGTTTGTCCCTAAAGTGACAGACAAAGGATTGAACAACACAATCTACAGTTCCTTGCAGCTCTCAAACTTTGTGATTTTATGAGAGCTATGCTTCACAAAGTCCAAAGTTGTACTGGTAAATATTTAACAACTGGCTCTCCAGAGTAAGGGGAAAATACAAGCATGACACACTTTAAAATTTAATCTGCATTATTAACATTTTCTCCATTATTTTCTTAAGATTAGACAATCAATAAAAAAATAAATCAAGCCCTGGTTTGTAGGTGTACTGACTTCTGAGACATAAATGCTCATGCTGAAAATTTTATTATCGGCTCTTTAAGAGCCAGTACAGGTTGGTTCAAGTAGATCCCTACAAAAGTTCCACTCCACTACATAGCATCGTGGTGATCCTAAGTTCTGGAAGGCTATGCCATGGGAAGTCTAAGTTTTGAATATAGGCCAGGATGCCTGTTACCTGAAAACTAGCCTTGTAACCAGAGGTTTGGCTATAACAAACAAAATAATCTTGGACATGATCAACCCACAAAGATCACTTGTAATGGTATGGAAGGGCCTGGCTTCACCTTGTATTTATAATGGTGTTCCCGCTACAGATGAAAGCACAGATCCTTTGAAGTATTACTACGGAAATCCTTAGGTAGAAATATTGTCCAAGCCACTGTACACTATAGGAAGATGGTAGACCAGAGAAGGAAATGGAAGTCCCCATTTTCACTGAAAATCTGTCTTCTTTGTAAATAACAAAAGATCCTTGTCTGAGATTTTTACTAGGGGACCCAGAATTTGTGCCCCTATTCACCAAATAGGCAACTTCTCCCTATGACTCATACCCATCTGTGTATAAATTTAATAGGTATTATCTCAGATAATTAAAACATATACATATATCTATACATACATTTACTTTTAACTATATTAACTGAGGACACAATGACTGTCTACACAAAGTAGAAACATTCATGTGGCCAAAAAAAATGCCACTAAGGAAAAAAGATTTTTGATCTATCTTATCCACATTAATCTACACATTCAGATAATTACTCAACTTTTCACATTTTCTTTAAAACAAAGGATAAAAAGATGAATTAATAAGATTGAAAAGTTAAAAGCCTTTCTTTGACCTGAAACCTTTATTCTATCCCGGGATCACAGGTTCCAAGGTGAAAGACACCCAAATGCCATGGAGCTCAAGCCCTTCATCTTCCAGATGCAGAAACTAAGGCCCAGAGAGTTGTAATGATTTGACCCCAGTCACACAAGTAGTAAGTAGCAGAGTAGGACTTTGATCCTATGTCCTCTGACAGTGCTCTTTCCACTATAGCAAGGTGATTTAAGCTGAAGGAAAATAAATTTAAGAAATTTTAAAGTCTATATACTTAGAATTATAAAGTATACAAAAATATATAATTATAAAGCACATTATAAAATATATAATTATATATACATAAATAATGTACACAAATGTACAATTATAAAGTTTAAACATTTTAAACTTGCCAAAGGGAACTTAACTTGTATGAGTTAGGTAGCACTGGAAACTTTAAAGGATAAAGGAATTTGGGAACAGTAATGCAAGTTAGAATTATCTGTGAACCTCTTACAAATAATACTACTCTTAATGTGGAAAAAAATGAAAATAATGTTTTGAGGAAATTGTCGCTTCCGATTTAAAATGCCACTTAACTTTTTTTTTTTTTTTTTGACAGGGTAGGGCAAGGCAAGAGAGTTAAAAAGTGTGCCTTCGGCCTACTTAGTTCTAAGAGATACCCCCAAGGTTATTCTGACCCAAGATAAAGGGATGAGCTGCTCTCTTAGGAAGTACTTAAAAGCCTTTCCAATGGAAAGAAAAGGATCTGATTTTGGTATAAATGAAACAGGCCTTCCACATCACCTGCACCCTCTTCTGAGGCTCATAGCGCAGGCTGGAGAAAGATCTCAGCCTTGGGCAAGCCACTGACTTCCTCAAATGCCTTCTAGCCGCCTCCGCTCGCGGGCCCCAGCTCCCCACTCGCGGGACAGCGCCCGCACTCACCGAGTCCCCGCCAGCCTAGCGCCCCATCGCAGGAGTCCAGGATAGAGCAGAAGCTGCCCAGGAGGGAAGGGGGCAGATCAAACAGAGGCAGGCTCGCGGGGAAGGCTGCGGGCTCCCGGAGCCTTCTCCTCCCGTCCACGGGCGCCCAAGCCATCGCTCCCTGGTGCCTGCGAACCCCTACTAACCGCTGCCTGCCGGTGCTTGGTTGACTTGGCGAAACAGGGGTGGAGAGGCAAGGGCTTCCTCCACCCCTCTCCCTAGGCGTACTCTTTCACAACTGCGGAAATCCTCCCCGCTACCATCACTCCCGTCGGAAGAGCTGTGTACCTTTGCCAACGCCAGAAGCTGGACAGGCGTCCTCTCCATGACGCAAACTGGAGTTACTGCTCCATCTAACAAGAGATTCCCAGCTGGAGAAACCCGCCCCGCCTCTGAACTTCTGAGGAAGGAACAAACCTTCCCTCCCATCCCTCCCCTGTCTTTCATTCATCTCCAGCCTCTGAGTTGGTGATTTTGTATTGGGGGTGGGGGGGGGAGAAAGCAGGAAGATCTTAGCTAAAAAACGGACCAAAAAATAATTGGAGAATGGGGCAATACTAATTAGATTTGGCCTGCCACCAGACAGATGGCGTTGGGAATACCCTTTGAATTTATGAAAAATCATAGATCTTAGCAGATCTTAGCGCCAGAAGGGACCACAAGATATTAACCAGGTCTAGCCCCCTGCCCTCAGGCAATTACAAAGGCCCACCTCGTTACAATTACCTCAATTCTGAGGAGATGGGTTTAAATCCTTTTTTTTTTTTTGGAATGATTTCTGGCAAAAAAAAAAAACTCAAAAAAAGATATTCAGAAATGGGTTGGGTCCCTTCTAGCTCTAAATCTTATAATGCTCTCATCCTCTGTATTATTTAGGAACGTTACATTATGCTTCCCTACTTATTTTGCTTCTTCCTCAAAAATTTGAGTCTTTCCTATAGATCAGTGATCAAACAATTTGATTTGAACATTTTTCTAGAAGAAATGCAGATGATTGGGGCAGCTAGGTGGTGCGGTGGATAGAGTACCCACCCTGGAGTCAGAAGGACCTGAGTTCAACTTGACATTAGTTGTTGTGACCCTGGGCAAGTCACTTAATCCTGATTGCTTCCAAAACAAAAAAAATGCAGATGATTAACAGCCATATAAAAATGCTCCAAATCACCAATAAGGAAAACTATTCTAATATTTCACCTCAATCTCAGCAAAATGTCAGAGATAACAAAAGACAAATTAGCAATGTTAGCAGGGGAAGTGAGAAGACAGATGTATTAATACATGGTTGGTGGAGCTGCAAATTGGTCCAACCAATCTAGAAATATGGGGAGGGGGGGAAGGAAGTCACTAAAATATTTATACCCTTTGACCCAACAATACCACTAAGGAGTATTTATCCCAAGGAGATCAAAGATGGAGAAAAATCCTTGATATATTCATAGCAGCCTTTTCTGTGGTAGCAAAAACAATAACAAAAACTAGAAGCAAAGTGGATGCCCATCAATTGGAGAATGGTTGTACATATTGCTGCATGCAATATGGTGGATTCAAATGCAGTAAGAAATGAAAAACATGAGGAATTAAGAGAAGCATAGAAAGGCTTGTATGAAATGGTATAAAGTGAGGAAAGTAGACTCCACAACACTATACACAATGACTACAATAATGTAAATGACAACACTAACAGGCAGCTGACCTAAGATTAAAGCTTCATAAGGATAGAGCTAGAAGAAGGCATAGCGGTAATTTTGATACAGCCTGTTCATTTTACCGAGGAAGAAACTGAGCCAAGAAAATTGCAGCAAATAGCTCAAGGTCACCAAGGTAGTAAATAGCCAAGCTGGAATGTAAATCCAGGTCTTCTGGCTACAGAGCCAGTATTTTGCCCACTGAACCACACTGTCCTTTAGGTCCAGAGCACAGATGAAACACACACATCCCTCCTCAGCAAAAGTGTGCTGAATATTGTATCCTCTGAATTGATGCACTGGCTTGGTCTGTAGATTGGTTTTTCTTTGCTACAAGGCTCTTAGCACTGTGCCTGGCACATGGTAGGTACTTAATAAATGTTTATTGACTGACTGAGAAGGGAAATGGCATGGGATGAGCAACTGTATGTATATTTACGTGTGTGTATGTACACACATACACATATATAGATATAGATATATACTTATATACACACATTTCAAAATTCAAACCTTGTTTGAAAACAATTTGGCTTCAACACCAAATCCAAGGGAAGGATTATTTCTGCACCCACTTAAAAACACACACACACACACACACACACACACACACACACACTTAAACTTTAATTTTTAAAGTATATAGTTACTTTCCCCTAGAAGAAGTCTAGCTTTGTGGTGGTGTCTGTTAAGAAATTTGAATCCGAGGTGGAGAAATTTCTTACCAGAAAAATGCAGCTCATTTTATTTGCCAACAGTTCCCGGGTCAAGGACCTGTTTTGCTTCAGGAAATGTTGGTCACTGTCCCTTGGTTCCTATTGTTGACTCTTTCTGGCAGGAGCTCTGGTTTCAATAATGTTTGAAAAATGCTTGCTTTTCTTTTTCTATAGGAGCTCTTTGCCTTTTGGCAGGCTATAAGCATAAATTTTTAAATAAAAAAAAAAAACACTCAGCTTTCTTCTTCTCATGGATTTGGAAATTGTTTCCCCTGAAAAGTGGACAAATCCCCCAAAGAAACCATTACTTCAAGATGTGAATAAGGTCAACCAGGCCTTGGAATGTAGGGAGGCCTGTCACATTACATAGCATAAGCGTACTGCATACATAACTGTTGACAATTATGTAGTAAATAGTTATACATATGTGGTAGTTTCCTGGTTTGTTGGGTTTTTCTTCTTGAGAAGGGATTAGAATCTGCATATTTTTTATTGCTGTTTTTCTGTGCTCTTAAAACAATATTGAATCTCTCCCCCCCCCCACCCTCCCTCTCTCTCTCTCTCTCTCTCTCTCCCCCCCCTCTCCCTCCCTCTCTCTCCCTCCCTTCCTTCATCTCTCCCCACTTCCTCCTTCCCTGCCCCTCTTCCTTCCTGCTTCACCCCCCTCCTGAAACTGGCCTTCCTATTTTTTTTCTCACCAGATGCCCCATCCCTGATTCTGTGCATTTTCACTTGCATTCTCCCTCTGCCCAGAATTCCTTCTCTCCTTATCTCTTTCTCCTTCTCCTGGCTTCCCTGACTTCCTTCCCTGACCTCCTTCCTTCCTAGGTCTCAACTAAAATCACAATTTTGCAAGAAGCTTTTCTCCAACCTCTTTAATGCTAGTGCCTTCTTTCTGAGATTATCTCCAGTTTATCCTACACATTTCTTGTTTGTCTGTCGTCTCCTCCATTAGATAATAAATTCTTTGCCTTTTAAAAAATCACCAGCACTAAGCACATAGTAGGCACTTAATAATGCTTGTTAATTTGACCTTAGGTCCAGTGAGGAAAAAAAAGTTGTTTGTTTATTTTTTAATTGAGGAAATCATCTAATTGCAAAACCTGATGTGCTGTTTCCAGTGCTCAGTCTCTTTACTGTAACATTTGACACCACTGACTACCTCTTTTCCTCTGAAATTCTCCTTCGTCTTGACCTCTGTGACAATACATTATTTTGGTTTCTTTTTTCTTACCTCTCCAACCACCCATCTTCTGTTTCCTTTGCTGGATCTTCTTCATGTAGACCCCTAATTGTAGGTATTCTCCAAGACTTCTCCTTATACTCATTTCCCTAGGAGAATTTCATCTGCTTTCATGGTTTCAACTATTACCTCTCCTTGGATGATTCCTAAATTCATATTTCAGTCCTGAGGAGGAGAAAGTGAGGCTGGTGACTCCGCACAGTCCTCTCTCACCTAAATCCAATTCTTGGATTGACTTGCAAGTCATGGCATCACCTTCCTGTTGTCATGGTCTGATGGGGCACTAATGATGGACCCCTAAAAGGCTCTAAACTTTTCCACATGGCCCTGGTCCCTGGCATTTCCCTGGGGCACCTGGCCCTTCCCAGTTAATAATCCTTTCAACTGCCCTTTCATGGTGGCCCCACCCCAGACCACTACTCCTTAATTCTATCTAGACCCCTTCTGTTACCTCCCAGTCACCCCAAGACTACTTGACCCTCGTAGATCACATCCAGATCTTCCCACAGTCTTCTGTATAAAAGGTCCATCTCACCTCCATTAAAGTGCTCAGATTCTGTAAGAGTCTGGCCTGGTTGTCAATACAAGCAATGCTCCGATTCTTAAAATATCGCCCACCTCACCCAGTGTTTTAATAAATCCTGTCTCTGACTGAAAGAAGGTATGGATTGAGTTCTTTCAAAGCAGGACCTGTGTCTGTTGCCCTTGAATTTTGGGGTTCCCACCACCCCTAGACCTCAACATATGGTTCCGAGCACCCCTAGACCTCAACAGGTCCTCTTCAAGAATGGCGGATAAACAACAAAATATTTGAATCCTGACATCTGCCCCCAACTCTAGTCACAAATCTCCATCTCCATTCACTTGTACTGCCTCCTCTAGCTCACTGTACAGATGAGGACAAAAAAAAAGTTTCAGAGATTAAAATTTTAAAATTTACATTTGGGCAGAGCACCAGCAGATAAAGGAGTGATACCTTATGTGGAAAGAGAGGAAAGAAAAGGAAATAAAGTGAGAGAAAGAAAGAAAGAAAGAAAGAAGGAAAGAAAAAGTTAGTTGTATTGTTCAACTGGAAGTTTGGTCCCTAGTGGGCAGCTCCTTCTCTACTTATAGAGGTAGCTGCTGGTCCTTCATTCTCAAAGAGGACCATGACATCAGGAAGATGATGTCATGACATGCAAGTGAATTGGATTGAAGTGAGGGAGGGCTATGCAAAGTCACAACCTCACTTTTTCCTCCAGAGCCATTTGGGTCTAGTGGCCGGACACGGATCAGGACCACTGAAGATAGCCCAGGATGCAGTGGGGGATCTTGGCTTTTTCCGGCTAAGGTCTTAAACGGATCTCAGTTTGACTGAGGCAGTGCCCATTCAGTGATTAAGACTTAATAAAAAAAAAAAAATGAGGCAAAGAATGGTCTCTTTAAAAAAAAATAGATCTGGGAGGGGGAGAACCCCAGAGTTTCTGGTCAAAACAGAAACAATTGTTATTTACATATATTCTGAACCAATCAGGGCCCAAACAGTGACCAAGTAGGGTTTGGTCTGACTGAGGGCTGCCTCAGTCAAACTGAAACCCATTGAAGACCTTAGCTTGAAAAAGCCAAGGTCCCCCATTGCATCCTGGGCCATCTGCAGTTATCCTGACCTATATCTGGCCACTGGACCCAGATAGCTCTGGAGGAGAAAGTGAGGCTGGTGGCTTTACACAGCCCTGCCTCACTTCAATCCAATTCACTTATGTGTCATGGCATCACTTCCTTGATGTCATGATCCTCTTTGAGAATGAAGGATAAACAGCAGCAGCAGCAAGCAAGCAACAGATGAGGAAATTAAGGCAAACAGGGTTAAGTGACTTGCCCAGGATCACATGGTTAGTAAGTGTCCGAGTTCAGATTTGAACTCAAGAAGATGAGTCTTCCTGTGATTCCAATCCTAGGACTCTATCCATTGAGCCACCTAGCTGTCCTGTGAATCCCTATTGTCTTTAGGATCAAATAGAAGCTCTTCCATTTGACATTAAAAATCTTTGCAATCTGGATCCAACTTATTTTTCCAAACTTACTATATAATACTTCCTTTCACTCTCTGGTTTAACCATACTTTCTTACTTACTGTTCCTCACACGTAAATCTCCCAGGAAAGCAGTTCCTTCCTTCCTTCCTGTCCCTTTCTTTCTTTCTTTCTTTCTTTCTTTCTTTCTTTCTTTCTTTCTTTCTTCCTTCCTTCCTTCCTTTCTTTCTTTTTTTCTTTCCATAGAGCAACGCTTCTTTGACTTTTTCCAATTTTGGCAGCATTAGCTGGCATTGCATGGCCTGAAGACACGCACAGTACAAAGTGCACATGCTTTGTGTTCAGAACCAAGGCTGCAGTGAAGTTGCATGATGCAACATGGGCAAACACTGCCAGAAACACCTCAGACTCATTACACATTTGATTTTTAATTAACTTTTGTTAATTTCAGAAACCTTTTACCCCATATGGGGTCTCGACCCACAGTTTAAGAAGCACTGCATAGAGCATGTGCTCAGTGTCCCAGGAATGGCTGGG
This sequence comes from Vombatus ursinus, assembly GCF_900497805.2. Lineage (NCBI taxonomy): Eukaryota > Metazoa > Chordata > Mammalia > Diprotodontia > Vombatidae > Vombatus > Vombatus ursinus. The sequence goes on from NW_020950098.1 coordinate 3,450,034, forward strand.
GACCCATTTGGATGAGTCATGAAGGACTTGCACTTTTTGATGAGAAGGACAACCCTCTGTTGGGCAGTGACCAGAAATGCTCTTGGCCCAGTGCAGGTTAAAGACTGTAACTTTGCCTTTTGTTTCCTTCTTTTATGTGGCAAGAAACTGTCTGTCACTAAATTTCCAGGGAGGGAAGAAAGTGCCTCTTCCCACACTCAGTAGCATGATGGTCTTGAGCAGGGGTATGCTGGAGCTGGGAGAAACAACTTAAATTTTCAGCATGAGCATTTACACCTTTGAAATTTGCAAAGGGGATGAACTGGGGCCTGACTTGAGTTTTGTTTAGACTTAAAAAAGAGATGGAGAAAATGTTTATGATAGAGATTAAATTAAAAAGTGTGTCCTGCAGATATCTTTCCCCCCAGAGAGCTGGTTGTTAAACATTTACCAGCACACTGCTGTTTGTGGCATCTCATAGGCAGAGGGGAGATGAGCTAAGCATGGGTCTTGGGCTGCCGGCTGCCTTTTTAACTCCCCTTCTGCCCCTCCCCCCACCCCCAACACATACACACAGGTGACTTGATGACAATCCTGAGGTCTTGAAGTTCTCATGATTCTTAGGGGTCAGAATTTCTGGGTCTCTCAGTCACTGCTGTTACTGTTTGTCCTTTGCTTTCAAAGAGGACCATGACATCGGGGAGGTGATGCCATGACATGCAAGTGAATTGGATTTAAGTGAGAGAGGGCTGTGCAAAGTCACCAGCCTTACTTTCTCCCCCGGAGTCATCTAGATCCGGTGGCCAGATATAGATCAGGATGACTGGACATGGCCCTGGATTTAATGAGAGAGCCTGGTGTTTTTAAGCTAAGGTCTTTAACAGGTCTCAGTCCCTCTTTAACAATCTCTCAGTCAGAGACGACTGGAAGCAGGTGGAATTTCCACATCAGAGAGGAGAACAATCTGGCAAGAGGATGGGCCCAACCCATCTTGGCTTATTAGAAGACACAGTTCTGGAAAGAACTGTCTGGATAGTTCAGAACTGAGGTGAAATGAGAAATGCTGATTCAGCAGTCGCACAAAATACATGATCTTCTGATGTTTAAGTCTGAACCTCCCAGGAGAGCAGTTATGAATCATTGCTGCTTGTTTAAGATTTTCTGTTAATGCACACTTAGGTGTCCTCTGTGCTTAGCATTTCTTTTGTGTGTGGAAAAAATGAATAACCCTCCTTTACCGACTTACATTGTACCTTTACTGTTTTTCTACTCCTTCTTTTGGGGAGACACGAAATCCTAAGCTCTATCAGGAGTGGGGAATCTGCAGGCTTGAGGCCACACTTGAGGACCTAGAGAGCCACATGTGGCCTTGAGGCTGCAGGTTCCCCACCCCTGCTCTAGATAATTTTCTCTCAGGTCTCACAGTTGGGAGAGAAAGAGCCAATTCGGGGACAGGGAGAGGAAGAGGAAGGGAAGAACAAAGAGAAAAAGAGGGGAGAAGGAGAGAGGGAGAAAAGGGGGGAGGGGGGAGAGAGAGAGAGAGAGAGAGAGAGAGAGAGAGAGAGAGAGAGAGGAGCCCACGCCCTCCCATCTGCATGCATGGGTTCAGAGATGAGAGGGGCCAGTTTTGTGAAGGAGCTGGCAAATACTTTAGCCCCACTGGGTTCATTGGTGTTGTTATTCAATATAAGTATTTGAATGCAGGAACTCTTGTTTTTGTCTTTGAATCTATTGCTCATTTAATATAGCAGGCTTTAATATTGATTGATTTAGCACAGCAAAATGCATACTGTAGGTGGTGTTGGGGAAAGAACTCAAGACAATGTGGATTCTAATGCCAGATCTGCTAGTAACTAGCTTTGTGACTTTGGCCAAATAATTTAACCTCTCTGAGTCTCCATTTCATCCGTAACAGGAGACAATAATAACTGCACCCTCTGCTTAACAAATGCCTTTGTGAGGAGATGAAAAAATGAAAGTAAAAGCAGCTTGAAGACTTTAGAACCCTATAAGATACATCACGCAAGGCACAAAAGAGGGAAATGTAGGAAGTAGGTCCCGTACAGGGTCCAGATATGACAGGGATTCCTTGTGGTTAGTGAGGTAGGTCTTCCAGATTCTCCTATTTGCAAATGACATTATATAATTACAAGAAGCCCTAGAACATTGCCAAGCCTCCTAGAAGACATCTATCTATAAGCCATCTAAGGTGTCTGACTGGTCCATCCACACTGGAAGGACCAAGTGGATAAATGATATCTCTTGACCAGAATTTGACATGCATTGGCAGGATATACTATAGAGCTTGTCCATAAATAGTAACTGTTTCTTTTTTTGGCCAGCAACCTTGAGGGTCTTCCCCTCCCAGTTTTGTTTTTTTTAATTAAAGGGGCCATCCCTTGACTCACTTTTTAAAGAGGTTTCTTCACTGAATGGGTTTTGCCTCACTCAAAGTAAGAACTTGAAAAGACCTTAGCTTTAAAAGGCCAAAGTCTCCCACTGCATCCTGGACCCAGATGGCTCTGGAGGAGAAAGTGAGGCTGGTGACTTTGCACAGCCCTCCCTCACTCAAATCAAATTCAATTGCAAGTCATCTCCCTGATGTCATGGCCCTCTTCGAGAACGATGCACAAACACAACAACCATCACTATGTATATTCAGTCAGATGATACACATGGACAATAAACTGGGCCCAGAGTGGAACAGAATGAGATTAGTGAGCTGAATTACCTTCCAGAAATTACAAAGCTTTACTGGCCCTGAGAGCAGCTAAAATGAAAGCAAAGGACCATTTTTTAAAAAAGCAGTGGCAGAGGAGAGGCAGAGAGATACTTAGTGGGTTTGTGCAGGCTGTAACACATAACCAGTGAAGAACCCTAAGGAATAGAAGAGGCTAATTATCAGAGAATTGTATGATAGGAAGGGAAAATGGGCTGATCCCATGGCATAAGGGACGGCCAAAGTGTTCCGTTGGCATCCAAAAACTGTCAGAGGAAAGCATGGAAGGCCTTCAACGAGATGGGTAGACTCCCTGTGGGGAGCAAGGGCAGATGTCTCATGGGATGTACAGGCAGAGATGGCTTGTGATCTACATTGTCGGAGCAATCAGAGATTGATTTGATAAAACAAGTGAAGCAAGGATGGCCAATTCAGGGCACAGGTGGGAAGCAGCAGGAAACGCTCTACGGTCTAAGAAGCCGCTCTGGGTGATTTGAATAATCCTGCCCAGCTATTGCTACGGGGATTCCAAAGGGCCAAAGACAAAAAAAAATATGGAGTGGAAATTGGTGTGTTCTTTTAAGTTTCTACCCTGAGCGGGGCTTATAAAATTCCAGCTGGCTAGAGTTGGAAATGCACCACTTGCCTCCAGGTGGGGAATTATATCAGCCTGTGAATTCACTTTGACCCAAACTGATACTGGGGATAGAGACCCACTTGGAATTTGTGAGAGGTGCTGTGCTCCAGATTCCTAGGAAAATGGATATTTATCTAATCTATCCATAACTGAGGCTTGAACAGGGCATGATTCCTTATTCAGGTCATGCTTTGTGGATGATAAACTCCCTGATTGCTTCTTGCTGACCATGTGTGACCCAATAATCTTGCTGCTTTGAGATGATGAAAGTATTCCCTTATTGGCTACTGAGCATGAAGAACTAATGAGTCAGTAAATCTTTAAAGTCAGTGAGTGACTCTATCCCTGGTGCTCTCTTTCTTTGATTCTCCTACGGTGACAAACATATCTATCTTTCTCTAGACTTCCCATGCTGGGGAGGAAATGGGAGGATGGATGATGGTATTTCTCCTCACCCAAGCTGCATGGCAACCTTGGATATCTTTTTTGCTTTACATTTCCGTTCCTGCACAAGTGACCAAATATCGTTCCAGAGGTGGAAATACTTTCCAAGTAGGACACTCATATTTTCACAATATTGATCCATACTTTCAATATTTGACATGAGAGAAATGATTATTTTTCTCTTGCATTAATAATTAATTGTTGAATTAGGACCGATGTTTTCCCCCTTTTCTTCTTCCTCATCCAGAAATCAATCAGTATAGGAAATCTTTCCTAAAGACTTTCCCAGCCTAAAGATCTAATCAAAGAGAGTAAAAGAAATTCTAAGTTTAGGCTAATAGGTGGATTCCTACTCATTGTGTTTACTCAGACAGACCTGGGAAAATGTGGATTCTCTCTTTTGTCAGACAGGTGATATGGAAATTGCTAAGTCTCTTTGACCAAGACTTGAGCCATCCAAGTTAAGTACCACAAGACCCTCATTGGAATATAACCCACCTCTCATTATAATATTCATTCTCTCATTAATTGTTAATCAGTCAGAGTTGAGTGCCTTCCTCAAAAACATCTGCTCTTCCAAGTGTATATAAACTGTGAGCCCACTGTCTTCAGGGGTCTTTGGCATTCCAATGTACCAATGACTTCTTTTATTAATAACATGGTAGCCTTATTAATAGAATTATTAAATTACCCAGAAATTATGTCTCTCAAATTTTTCAAACATCACACTAACCATCAAATGGCCATTTACTAACTGGTCAAACAAGGAAATAAAGCCCTCAAAACAATGAAAATGCTAGTTATTAATATTATAAAATCTAACAAATGCAAAATTAAAGTTAAAAAATTGAAAATTCATTAGTTTTCCTCAAAAGTAGTCAATATGGGGTTAAATCCAACTTTAAAGAGAAAAAAATGAATCATCCTTAACTGTGTACCTGGAACGCAATAAGAGCTTAATAAATGCTTTTCATTCATTCATTTAGTCAAGTCAGTAAGCATTTATTGGTCTACTTTGTGTCAGATATCATGCTTAGTGAATGGTAAAAATAGTACCTGTTCTCAAAATTTTGTAACATTAATGCAGGCAGGAAATTGTATTTAAGTGGAAGCAGAAAAAGAATTAAAATTGAATCTAAATTTCCAAAGTAAAAAAAATTATATCTCTATCTATATATCTCTCTCTATATAGGTATGTATATGTGTGCACATACATATATGTATGTTGTTGTTTGTCCTTCATTTTGGAAGAAAGCCAAGGACATCATGAGGGTCATGTCTTGACTTTTTTGTGAAATGGATTTAAGTGAGGCAGAGTTGTACAAAGTCATCAGCCTCACTCTCTTCCAGAGTCATCGAAGTCATAAGTTAAGAAGACTGTCAATGGCCCTGGATATAGCGGATGACCTTGGTGTTTTTGATGTCTGTCTAAGCTCTAAGCACTTCACAGTTACTGCTTTAACTGCCTTCATGACCATTGGAACAAATTGTTCTTACCACCCATTTCACTGGGGGAAGTCTTCACATACTTTGGGTAGACATCCCCCTATTTTACACCAATGGGTTTGAGATGTGTCAGTTACCTTCATCTACTGAGATGGTTTTACCAGGGGGTAGCCACTGCTCATGCTATAGCTTCCTGGAGTCACAGGTGAGGGTTGAGTAACAGGTGAACACCAAAGGTGGATGAGCAGCCCTGAAAAGGGTTCAGCAAGCTCTCATACCAGTGGTGTTAGTCCTCCCTGAACACCCCATCCACCCTTGTGTGTATGTATGTATATATGTATGTATGTATGTATTATCTAAGTATGTATATCCCAGACAAGTCCCAACTTGTAACCAGTAGATGATGCTGTCAAACACGCTTGTCTGTATAGATGAATGACTCCTCTTAATAGCTCCCACCTTTGGAATGTAGGAATGTTTATTCTTTCCCCAGCTCTTCCCCTTAGCTGGCTTAGTCAAGAACTCCATTTCTCTCCTCACTTTGGATACGCTAACTTCAAAAGAAAAGGGACAATGAGGGAAGTGAACTTGGCTGAGAAAAGCATTCACTTACTTTCCCAGTTTTCTTACACTATCTAAGTCTGTTTCTTAGACACTACAGACTTAATGTAGGGAATGGTCCCAATAAAGAGTAGTGCCTGCTATGTCCTGTACTAAGCATGCTAGGACTACAAGAATATTATACCTTAAGCCCTGCTCTCAAGGAGCTTACAATCCAATATGGCGGGATGGGTTGAAGATGATAAGACACAACTATGATATATTCAAAAGAAAGATAAATGAAAAGGAGAGATTTAGACAAAGGTCTATGAGACATTTGAATATGGAAGATATCTATCTGTTGGCAAATTGAAATTCTTAAAGAACAGGTCTAACCCTGCAGCTTCGAGATCAATGGCTCCCCCACCCACTTGGGGATAAAGTACAAACCCTTCTGTTTGGTATTTAAAGTTTTTGCCTGTTACGCATGACTTTCCTTCATGTACTCTATGTTCTAGAGAAGCTAGCTTACTTCTCTCTTCCCTAAACATGAACTTCCATCGCCTAACTCCGTGTCCTCCTACAAACTCTCCCCTCTTCTTGGAATGAATTGCCTCTTCACCTCCATCACACAAACACCTACTTTTCTTCAAGCCTCAAGCTCAAGTGCACGTTCTACATCCTCATAATGCTCTCTCCCCAAAAAACTGCTTCTTATTTACTTTTGTCAAAGAAAAAAAAATGATACCAATACTGTACTCTGTGATTCAGGCTAGAGTTTGCCAGAAACAATTTTATTTAACGTTAATCTTTATCCAAGCCATTACTAGCTTGAAAGGAGAGATATTCAAACTTGCAAGGTTTTTCACGTTCTCTGACCTGATTTTCTGCCCCAAGAGGCTTTCAGGTAATACTTGTAGGAATCTTAAAAAAGGAAAAGTGTACAATATATTAGAATAAAGTTTTGGGTTAACATTCCAAAATAATCAAGACTCAGTTCCTTCCTAGATCTCTCCCCTTTAGGATTAAAAAGAGCTCCTTTCCATTATAATGTTGGATGCATAAAAGGACACCATTGCCCAGCCCTCAGGTTGGTAGCAATCCAAATCACTTCTGGTAGAAGGGAAGAAATGATCTTATCTAGTCTAGAGTTAAATTGGGTTATGTACATTAATCCATTTCTCTAAGAATGGTCTTAGCTTTTTTTCTATGTACTTCTCTAAAGGGAAAAGTCTGGTAAGAGTTTTAAGCTGGAGGAAATATTTCTTAATATTTCTAAAGAAACTAAAATGGAGGTTTTTTAATATGCTTCCACACTTTCTACATATTTTTACTTCTCGGTATCCATGTTGCTTCCACCAAACGCAATGGAAGCACCTTGACAATAAGGATTTTCTCTTTGTCTTTGTATCCTAGCACTGCCCTTTACATAGACGATTAATAAGTGTTAATTAAATAAATGAATGAACAAGCTGATCTCTGCTACCATCTGCTGGTCTTCAGCAATAATGCAGCTGCTAAAATCTCAGTTCCCCAAAACGCAGTACCTTAGCTTATTTTATCTTTGAGGATACCTAACATACTCTCTGGCACATAGCAGGTACTTAATAAATATGGTCAGTTCAGCTATAATATGCTCCTCAAAAGTACTAAGCTATTGACGAATAAAAATCACAATGCTTATGGGGAAAATGGGGTTAAGGAGATACCATTCAAAGACTTTGTTAGTGCCACATTAAAAAAAAAAAAAGACAAGAATCTAATTACAAACAGTAGCAGAGTTTTATACCTGTTAAATAGTTAAGAAATACATAAATACTATAGTAAATAGTGGTGGTGACTCTGGCCTCAGACTTCTTGGGCAAGTACCATGGATTTCACTGGGTCCTGGCTGGTAAGTTGATGACTATGGCCTTGATGGAAGGTAGCAGGCTACATGGGTGCAGAGCAGCCTTCCTCTGCTCTTACTGTATGAGAAGCTATAGAATAAATGTGGCACTTTAACAAAGACCTGAAGTTGCTTGTGAAAGTAGGATGTAGCTTATTGTCCTCTTGTATCTCTGGGGGAAATCTCAAATCTCAAATGAAAATTATGAATGTTATGCTTAGATTGTTCTGTTACATATACATCTCTTCGGAACAAATTCATGTTTTCAAAACAAAGCCAAAACAGATCTGATCACACTTGTTGATTGATTTCTGGGTTAAAAGAAACCCATACAGAAAGAAAAGTGGAGACATACCCTATGCTCAAGGAAACTCATTCAAATGAAGGAGATAACAGGTGTAGGTCATCTGATGGAAAGGTCCGATGGTCCTTAGGATGCATTTATTAAACAGACAGCAAGGCATCTTCTTTAAAGTAATTTCCACTGATAAAATAGCTAGCTTTCATATAACATCTTAAAGTTTGCAAAGTGTTTTCAATATGTTATCTCATTTGTACAATGATCCTGTGAGTTCAGTGCTATTATTCCATTTTTTACAGATGAGAAAACTGAGGCTAGAGAAACTGAAGGCCACAGAGCTCCAGCTATGAAAACAGTAATCAAATCAACACTACCATTCCTGAAAAGGACCTGTAATTGAAGCCCTATGGCTACAGACACTATCCCAACGACTTCTCAGTCCAAAATACCCCTCCCTGGATACCATTCCCTGATATGTGTTGTCTTCTATTAGAATGTAAATTCCTTGAGAGGAGAGATGGTAGTAATAGTGGTATAGTTATCCCTTCCACATGGAGGGGATTAGGGATTGGGTCCCCCTCCTCATCCCACTTTTTACCAGAGAAGAAGTCTGAATTAATAATTCAGTCTGAATTCAGAAGTCTGAACTAATAATGGTACTAAAAGATAAAATATTTGATATATAATACTATACATATATTTTATGTATTTCTGAGCTTCTAAACTTTTTGTGTGTCATCTGTACCTTCTGAAAAACTCTAAAAAAATTCCCACTTAATTTCTTATGCCAACCCAGGATATATCAAAACCCCAGATGGGCAAAGTTGCTATGTGGAAGGCATAACTGTATTTTTATCCTCTATGCTTAGCACGGTGGCTGGCACATGGTAAGAGCATAAATGCCTTTTCATTCATTCATTTAATAACAAGCATTTATTAGTTTACTACGTGCCAGGTACCATGCTAGGTGCTGGTGAAACAAAGAAAGGCAAAAACAGTCTCTCAAAGAGTTCACAGTCTAGTGGAGTGGGGGGGAGAAAAGGAGAACGTTTAAATAACTATGTGCAGACAAAATGCATGTGGGATAAACTGGAGATGATCTCAGAGAAAAGTCTCTAGCATTCAGTATCTCATAGAGTGCACAGTCTAGTGGAGGCGACAGGATGCAAACAACTATATACAAACAAAATATTTGCAGGCTAAATCGGAAATAATCCCAGAGGAAAGCCTTTAGCATCCAGGCTTTCATAAGCCTGGAGTTCTGTGCACTCCACAGTCTAACGGAAAAGAGAGGATGTAAATTATGCAAACAAGATATATCCAAGATAAATTGGATATAATCTCAGAGGAAAGCCTCCAGCAGCCAGGTTCTCAGAGAGCTCACAGTCTAATGGCAGAATTAGTGGAGGGGAACAACATGTAAGCAACTGTGTACAAACAAGATATATTCAAGATAATTTGTAGATAATCTCAGAGCATTAGGGGGGATTGGGAAAGGCTTCTTGTAGTAGGTGGGATTTTAGCGGAGCCTTGAACGAAGCTGGGAGGCGGAGACGAGAGACAGAACTATACTGTGTTAAAGGAACATAAGGATGCAATTCAGAAATTCAGAAATAAATCGGATTCTATTTATAAACGCGAATTACTGTCTACGGCAACATTTGAACTCGAGTCTGACTCCAAACCCAGATCTATCCATTGCACCACCTTGGTGCCTGCAAAACCGTTTCTCTTTTTGATTTTGAACCATTGGTTAAGGTTAAGGACTGTGGGAAAGCCTGAGAGTCCTGCCTCCTGGGGAGGCTGATAGACTCCAGCAGGAAAGTTCAGCAGCCCCCAGGGAGTGAGCCCGCGGAAAGGAGAAATCGCTTACCTTGGAGCTAGATTGGTCAGGGCTCCGAAGCTGCTCGGGGTTCGATTGCTCTTACCCGGAAGTCGGAAGTGGCACGGGGGCTGTTGGGCCACCGTAAGCACCACCCCCAGAGTGGGCGGGTCCGGGGAGATGCTGGGAGGGGCATCCGGAATCTCTCCGGGTCAGTTCTGCTGCTGCTGCCGACGCCGCCGCCGTCATGGCTGCCTCGGAGCCCAGCTACTCTCGCTTGTCTCTCGAGGATGACTTCAACTACGGCACCAGCGTGGCTTCGGCCAGCGTCCACATCCGAATGGGTACGAGCGGTGGCCCCTGGCGAGGGCCCTGACTGAGCCCGGAGGCGAGGGGGGAAAGGGGAGGGGCCGAGGAGGGCATTCGGGCCTTGGCGGGGGCGCTCTCGGTGCCTCGGTGCCCTCCTTCCCGGCTTCCAGCAAGCCCCAGCCACCGTCCCACCACGTATGGGAATCCTTTCCCACCCCGCCCCCATGCTAGTCCCCGCCCTCTGCTAATTAATTTATCTTGTCTATTTCCTGTCTGAATATAGTTCTTTAGCAAGTTGTCTTCTCCTATTAGACTGTAAGCTCCTTGAGGGCAGGGCTTGACTTTTACCTTTCTTTGTGTACCCTGCGCCCAGCGCTGTGCTGGCACAAGGTAGGCGATTAGTGGATATTGATTAATTGATTTTCGCCGACTGCCCCCCAAGCCAGGAATGCCCTTCCAACTCATCTTTGCTTCTTTCAAGTCCCAGCTAACATCCTACCTTCTATTGGAAGCCTTACCCAACTCCCCACCCCCATTCATTCTGGTGGTTTCCTACTCTTGATTATCTACTGTTTTATTTTGTTTATAGCTTGTATATACACAATTGTTTTCGTGTTGTCTTCTCCAGGGACCTCTTTTTGTATCCCCAGCGCTTAGCAATCAGTCTATCAACAAACATTTATGAAGCACCTACTATGTGCCAGACACTGTGCTACACATGTTTATAATCTATATATGTATGTATATCAGCATATGTGGATGCATACGTACATTCCATGTATAGTTACATTACATGCATGTTTATAATCTATATATTTGTAAGTACATCTTTAGGTGCATACATATACACATGCATATGCATGTATATATGTATGTGTAGGCACTTGCACCTATATATGTATATACATGTGTATATGTGTGCACCTATATATGTATGCATGAACACATATATACATATATGTACGTGTATGTTTGTACACACGTGTATATGCATGAATCTACACTTTTGTACATGTGTGCATGCATGTTTGTGTACATATGGGTTTATATACAGCTACGATTGATAACTATATTTTGAAGTAATTTGTTTCTTTTGTAATTCCATGTATTTTGTGCATTTAAAAACATTATTTAGAGAAGTGCACCTCTAGGTTTCAATTCATCAGAGTGAAGAAAGGGTACATGACCAAAAAGGAAAAAAAAGGATTAAGAACATGGACCTACAGACTAATGTTTTCTTTTGAAAGATGAGGAAACTGAGATGGGAGGGAAAGCTACTTGTTGGATTTCCCCCACTAAGTTATTGGCATAGGTGGGATTTGAACCTTGGTTCCAAGTTTCTAGGTGGTACATTGGGTAGAGTGCTGGGTCTGGAGCTCAAAGCTGGCTAGGGCACTTACTAGTTGTGTGCCTGTTTCCTCATCTGTAAACTGAACTGGAGAAGCAAATGGCAAACTACTCCAGTATCTTTGCCAAGAAAACTCCTAAAGGGGTCATATGACTAAACAACAATACAATTTTCTAAATCCAGGATGATTTCCAGTGCTTTCTCACCCCAAGCAGTGTCAGAAGTAGAATTCGAAGGCAGGTCTTCCTAGCTTTGAGGCCAACTCTCTACCATCTCACACTGCCTGACATAGTTAAATTAATCTCTCAGGAAAGAAGTTCTTATGTTTTCTCCCACCTCGGTATCTCCCGTAATTCCTCTCTAATTAACACAGTTAAATCAGACTTATGAATCATAGTAGTTAAATGGCCCCTTTCCTCAGATAGGTCAGAAAAAGTGAGAAGACTGCCTTGGAAACAGAGATTTGTGTTGTAGCATACTGGGAAATGAAGATGAGGTTGTTGAAGGCTTTAAGTTAAATTTGCTCTATGGTATATTAGTCACGGGATCCTAGTGTTTCTCCTTAACTATTCATGTTCTTCGAAAAGCTGTGGTATATCTGGAACATATTTGCTGATGGAATCTTTCACAGACTCATTTGAATTTTGAAGGTGGGAAGGTTTTGGAGGGGAATGAAAAAATTGCTGATATGTTTGCATGTTGAATTAGTTGAAGACTGAAGGCAAGATTGGGAGGAGAGAGGATTGTGAAATTTTCTTTGAGAGTAGAGGGGCTGTACGATTTTAGTGATAGAAGGAACCTTAAACATCTAGTCAAGTCCTTAAGGAATTTGCCCAAGATCACAGAGTTAAGACCTGGGGCAGAATCAGGATTCCAGCACAGGTCTTTGGGTTCTAAATCAGGTTCCCACTGAACCACCTGCCTCCCCTGTGAGGTGGGTTTGGCATTTGGAAGCTGGAATGGAGAACTATTTTTCTTTTGAAGGCTGCTGAGCTCACTGGAGGCAACTTGAATTAGTGGAAATAGCAGAGGTTCTGGAGTCAGAGGAGAGTTCACATCCTGCCTCTGATGTTTCCTACCCCTGTGACCCTGGGAAGTTATTTAACCTCCCTGGAATTCAGCTTCCTTATGTGTAAAATGAGTTAAATTAAATGGCAACTTCAGTCTTTTCTGTGTCTAGATCTGTGATCTCAATTTAAACTTTCCTCGAGGCATTATTAGGATCATTATTACAAACGTTAATTTTCTTTTCTATAACAGAATTATCAGATACTCTAGGGCTACAAAGGAGAGGCTATCTGAAGGTCCCCTCCGTTACCCTGTGTTTGGTGTTTGTTTATGGCACCAAAATGCCCTCAGGGGCTCCTGGGGAAGGGAAGCAGAGAAGAAATACCAAGTCTTGGAATTTTAGAACTGAAAGGGATCTTAGAGATCATGTCATTTTACAGATTAATACATTGAGGTGTGGAGAGCTTTAATAACGTGGCTAAGGTCAGCAAGCTAATTAGCAGAAGACTTGAGTCTGGATCCTAGAATTTCTAGTCCAAGCCAGTGCTAGCTGCTTCTCAGGTGTGGTAGGTTACTTTACATCTCTGCTGTTGTCAGTGAACTCCCACCTCTGTAGGAGTAGAGAACCCATCACCACTGTTGCGTTCTGAGGACCCTAAGAGATTTCTGTTTGCCCCCATGTCAGCTTTATTTCATTTGCCAGTAACTCTCTCCTTTTCTGATTAGTCAAGATAATATTTGTAAAGTGCTGTGCAAACTTAGTATTTGGTTAGGTTGTCTAGTATTTGCCAGCCACTTTGAATTCCTCCTCTGCTACTGCCACCGTTCATAACTCTGGACACCGACTCATTCTGCTGTCTACCATTCTCTTCCTAATTTATTTTCTTCTTCCCTTGTCTCCTGTCTCCTTTCCCTTTTGTTTCTGCTTTTGTTTTTCTCAGCTTTCAGATAAAGTTTCCTTCTATAATTATCAGCAGTCAATAAGGGCACTCCCTTCTGTCTAGTCCACAGACGGACAATGTATCATGTGTACTCTTCAAGCTTTTGATTCTTTTCCATGTTCAAAGCTCCTTTCTGTGCCATCAAGAGACCTAAAAACCTTTTGACTTTACCTTTCAACTCTGTTCCAGATGCCTGTGTAATTATTGTCCTTGTTTTTCTATTAATCCTAAATAGAGAATCAACTGGAGTTGCTGATGATCTGCCTCATCGATACTCTTCCTATCTGTGTTTTTCCCCCTCTGGTACTGTTCTTCAGCAGATATTTTATTAAGTATCTACTTTGTATGGGGAAGGTATTGCAAAAGACAAGTACTTATGTCCTATTATAAATTGGAAAAATACAATCATTCCAGACAAAGGAGAGATCTAGACAATTAGTGCTCTGGGAAAATTTGGGGAAGTAAGGACACTTTACATTAGGGGAAATGCAGGGAACTAATAAAATAGTCATTGTCCTCCCTCCTCCCCAGGAATATAAGGTTGCTTTTTGTATGTGGTCTTAAGTTGACCTTTTTTTCCTAGAGGACACAGGCTATAGGTTTATAGGAGCATAGATGTAGATCAGAAATTTTACAAATGGCTTTGGAACTCGGATCCTCTATCTCCAGAGTCAGTTACATTCAGGAGAAACATCCATTTCATTTTAGAAAGCTTTCTGGATTTTTGAAAGTTATAATAAAATTCAAGCACTTAGAAATTTATTTCACACGTATTATCTCTGGAAAATCAATTTTCCACATACTAGAAAACTCAGTTTTTTATTTCAATTCACCAAATAGAACAAAAGATTAATAGAAAGGAATACACAGAAACCTGGGAAAATTAAAATTAATTTAAAAAATAAAAAAAAATTAAATTAAGAAAAGAGGCAAGAAACACACACAAAAAGGACAGAGCAGAAGAAGACTACCTCAATTCCTGAGGATACCAGATGATGGGTGTTAGTTGTATTATAAGACCATAGGACAGACATAAGAATCCTTAATGTACTACAAAGTAGAGATGTTATCATATAAAAATTACTTGTCTCACAAATCTCATCTGAAATAAGTAGACTAGCAATAATATCAATTAAACGTCATTTACTTGTCATGTTAGAATACAGAATGGCCTTTTTGAGTATGCTTGGGCTGGTAGAGGTTTCTTAAAGTTGTCTAAAAAACTTAGAAATGATGTTTTTTCCTCTCAAATTTCTCTGAAATAAGGAGAGGCATTTAGAATTGTTCCATTAACTTTAGGTTCGGGCTCAGGGCTCAGTAGCTCCTCAAACATTTGTTGATGATGGTGTTTTTCCCATAGAAAATTCCTTTTAAAATTAGGGACTAGCTTAATTTGTCTCCCAATCCCTTGTCTGCCTGTGTAATTTGCTTTAAGTCGTAAGTAATGCTTTTTACTGTTGGGATTAGCATTGCCATCAGAGAGCAATAAACAGTGGTTTGGTTGTTTTTGTTCTTAATGTGAAAACAAAAATTTTTATTGCTACATATATATTTTAGCATATAACTTTCTAGGCTGTCCTGCTTATTTATGCCTTCTTCTGAACTTCCTTCTGTCCTCATCTATGCATTTTTTAAAAGGCTTCAAAGGCTCTTTTCTCTCTCTCTCTCTTTTTTTTTTTTTTTTGGCAGGGGGGAGACAGTCCTATTAGCTAGCTTGCTTCCCTCTCTCCCTAAAATCTTCCACTTGCTCGTTGGCAAATAAATGAAGGCAAACATAGTCCCTGTAACAGGTAACATAGCCTAACCCAGAAAAACCAAACTATACAATTGCCATGTCCATTTTTGCACCATGAATCTACTACCCCTCCTACAGGAGGTGGTGAGCATGCTTTATCTTCAGGCCTCCGGAGATCATTGCAGTGATCAGTTAAGTCTTTCAGAATTGTTTTTCTTTACCATGTTGTTGCTGTATAAATTGTTGTAGTTCTGCTCATTTTATGTCAGTTCATGAACGCCTTTCGGGTTTCTCTGAAACCTTCCCTTTTGTCTTTTCTTACAACGTCATAATATTCTGCTATTTCATGTACCATAATTTATGAGCAATAAGGAAGGTTGTCAGTTTTTCCTCATCTTCACTGTCAGCTGATTTTGGCAGCATGATTCTTTGCACTGCTGTAACATAAGGGTAAAGCAGATACACTCTACAGAAGATGCTTTGCTAAATAAGCTAAGTCCAGAAAGCCCCAACCCATTCCCACCTGTTAGGTACTCTTTCTCGAAAATAAAATGAGGGAGAATATTTGAAAGCTTTTGAAAGCCAAAAGCTACAAAGCAACATTACAAAGCTGCTTGTATAGCACTTGAAAGTTTACAGACTTTTCACACACATTTTCTCATTTGTGTGTGGTATCCTGAGGGATACAAAGCAGCTACTATTGGTCTGTTTTATAGAGGAAGAAACTGAAGCATATCTTAATGGTGAGCTGAGACTAGAATCCAGGTCCTTTGAATTCGATGGTAGGACAGTGAGCTAGTTTCAGGGGAACAAAAAAGCTAGAAAAGCCCAGCGGTGGAGAGCTAAACAGGTATCTCTCAACTGTCGAATAGAGGTTGAGGTCATGAGTCACAGTCACAATACAGTTAAACCTTCGTTATATACAACCCAGCCTTTGGCTCTGGATCTAGTAGGCAAAAAAAGAAATTCATCGGGGGCTATGAAGCAGGAAACAATAATGTACCCAGCAGTCCAGGGGTAAAGATGTGAAAATTATACCCACGGTGACTGGTTGCTTCCCTGACTAGAAGGAAAGGAGCCCCTAAAGCTGACAAAATCTTCAAAGACTGGATGCTTTGTTTAAAAAAAAAAGTGCCAAAAAGCATGAGAGAAACATCAGAACATGAAAAATACAACAAAAAAGAAAGGAAGGCAAATAGGATAGGGGAGGAGAAAGCGGGATAGCAGCCACAAGCCTCAGTATAGCAGAGCAAAGAACCAGAGAGCCCCAGGCCAACTGACAGCCAGCCACACCCACCTGCCTACTCTGGATGCAAATGGGGAATAATTTTTATGGGTGAAAATGATGACATTCTTGACTCTCAAAGACTTGGGGTTTGGTTTGGTTTGGTTTTTTAAAGCTGAAGCTTCTTGGAGATTTATGTGTCAATTCAAATTTTCTAATCCATTTTGAAATTTGACATTCAAGAATTTGGTCAGTTATAAACTACCAGAGTAATTGGATCAGAACTAATGAAAATACATTTGATGAGATTCAGTTTTCTAAAAGGAAACAAAATTTGTTTTACTCTTCTATATGTATGCTTAGGGAAGTAAAAAATGTATGTTTTTTTTCCACAGGTTTTCTGCGGAAAGTCTACAGCATTGTTTTTCTTCAAGTTCTCTTAACTACTGTGACATCAGCAACTTTTATGTACTTTAATAACATACAGATCTTTATATCTAAAAGGTAAGGTACTAATGCCCTTGAACTATTTTCAGGCTTTTAAAGCATCATCAATAGGGAGTGAAACTATGCTCTATTCCAATCTAAATCCATTTGGAGAGGTTAGCTTGATCCCCTAATACTTTAGAGTTGGGGTTTGTTTTTTTTTGGTTTTTGTTTTTGTTGTTGTTGTTGGTTTTTTTTTTTTTTTTTTTGGCCTAATAATGTTTGCTGCTATGCTAGTGAAAAAAGATTTTTAAAATTGAAATTATTTTTAGTTAGCACCTGAGGAAGATTTTATTTTATAGCTCATAGATTAACCATTAATACTAAATAAAGTGTGAAAGCAATCTAAACTTACTATTAATGTCTAACCCGTCATCACAGAACCAAACTAGAACTTACTGCTAATTTGTACGAGTTGTCTTTTGAAGGGAGGGATAGAATTCAGTTACTCCAGCAGTTGCTTTGATGTATTTGTTTTTATCTTTCTCTAATATTATGATTAAAGAACTGAATAATTTATACTTTTAACCAATAAACAAACATTTATTAAGTATCTGCCATATGCTAGGCACTACGTTAAACATTGTAGATACAAAAAGAGGCCAAAGACAGTCCTTACCCTCAAGGATTTTACAGTCTCCTTAAGGGAGATAACAAGCAAACAAATAAATACAGGATTAATAGGAAGTAATTAAAAGAGAGACAGTAGTAGAATTAAGAGGGGTTGGGAAAGACTTCCTATAGAAGATGGGATTTTAGTTGAGACTTAAAGGAAGCCATGAGGCTGAAATGAGGGAGAACGTTGCAGACATGAGAGAGCCAGAGAAAATGGGAATATCTTGTTCATGGAACATCCAGAAGGATAGTATCAGTGGATCAACAAGTATGTGGCACCGAGTAAGTTGTAAGAAGACTAGAAAGGTAGGAGGGCGCTAGGTTATGAAGGGCTTTGAGTAACGAACAGAACATTTTGTACTTGTTTCTGGAGGCATAGGGAGCCACTGGAGCAGGCCTGCGCTAGAGTTTATTGAGTAGAAGGAAGTGATGTGATCAGACTTGTATTTTAGGAAAAGTTACTGAATGGAGGTTGGATTGGAGTGGGGACAGACCTGAGGCAGGCACACTCACTGCCAGGCTGTTGCATTAATCCACGTATGAGGTGATGAGGGCCTGTACCAGCGAGGTGGTATTGTATTTGAGAGATACTTCGCAAGTGAAATCAACAGGCCCGGGCAACAGATTGGACATGAGGGGTGAGAGAGAGTGAGGAATCCAGCATGACTCCTAAGGTGCAAGCCTGAGGGACTCAGAGGATGATTGTTGACATATAGAGCAGGGCTATTTAAACTTCTTCACTCAAGACCCCTTAAACTGTGGGTTGTGATCCCGTATAAGGCTGTGACCCACAGTTTAAAAAACGCTGCATAGCGTAATGGTGATGTTAGAAGGTGAGGAGGGTTTTGGGGAAAAAATAATGAGTTCAATTTTGGAAATGTTGAGTTTAAGATGTCTTCGGGACATCCAGTTTGAGGTATCTGAAGGGCAGTTGGAGATATAAGATTAGAAGTCAGCAGAGTCTGACGCAAGATAAGGAGATTTGAGAATCATCAGTATAGATATGGCATTTAAATCCATGGGAGCTGATGAGTCGTTATAGCAGGAAAAGAGAAAAGGGCATGGGACAGAACCTGAGGGACACCTGTAGTTAGAGAATGTGATTTGGAAGAGGATCCAGCAAAGGAAACCGAAGGAGATAAGAGGAGGTTCAGGAGAGGGAGCTGCCCCAAACACCTAGGGAGAAGAAAGAGTCAAGGAGGGGAGAGTGCTCCACAGGGTCAAAGGCTGCAGGATTTGGCAGTTAAGAGATCTTTGGTAACTTTGGAGAGAGCAGTTTTGGTGGAATGATGAGGTCAGAAGCCATATTGTAAGGGTTTAAGAGAGTAAGAGTAGAGAAAGTAGAGGTACCTGTTGTGGGTGGCCCTTTCAAGGAGTTTAGCCACAAGGGGCAGAAGACATTTAGGACTGTAGCGAGCAGCAGTGCAAGGATCAAGTAATGGTTTTTGGGGGGATGGGGGAGATTAGGATGTGTGTATAGGTGAAAGGGAAGATGCCAGTAGAAAGGGAGAGGTTGAAAATAAATGAAAGAGTAGGGATGACTGAGGGGGCAGTCTGTTAAAGGAGCAAGGATACAACACCAAGATTTTTCCCAGGATGTCTTCATTTTCCCCTCCCAGAGATCCACCTCATTTTTTGAGACAAAATAAAAAAATTGGAAAAAAATCAGCAAAACTGACTAATACGTTGTAAAAACATGGAAAGATGTGCAGTGCAATGTATCATACTAGTGGACATCTCACCTTTACAAAAGTGGAGTGTGGATGAGAATACCTTCTCATATTTCTTCTTTCAAGTCATCCTTGTTCTTTGTAATTCACTTTTCATTTTTTTAGTGGTTCTTTCTGTTTACATAGTTGTAAATTGTGTATGTTGTTTTTTTGACTGTTTCCTTCATTTTGTCAGTTCACATAGATCTTCCCATGCTTCTCTGTATCCATCACATTCGTCATTTCCTTTAGCCATTCTCCAGTCTATGGGCCAGATGGATCTATTCTTAGGAATTACTTTCGGATAACCATGAATCTCATAGAAGAGGCCCTATAAGTTTTGGGAGTTGAATGTAATAAGCATAATGACATTTGTGTAGTACCTCATCACTGATAAGGAATCCCTCTTCTGTACCCAGGCTATCATCCATAAAAATGGCACAAGTAAAATTAGAAGGGAAACAGTTGCCTGGGGAAAAATCTGATGAAGGTCTCATTTCCAAGATGTGTAAGAAATTGATTCACATTTATAAGAATAAGAGCAATTAATAAATTGTCAAGGGATATGAGCAGGTAGTCCTCAAAAGAATATCCAGTTATCAATAGCCACATGAAAAAATGCTCCAGATCATTAGTAATTAGAGAAATGCAAATTAAAGCAACTCTTCTGTTCTACTGCATACCCATCAAATTGGCAAAAATGACAGAAAGGAAAAATCACAGATGTTGGAAGGGCTTTGGGGTGATGGGTGCATAAATGCAATATTAGGAGATTGTGAATTGCTCTAGTCATTAAAATTGAAACATTCAATACAGTGACAGTTGGGTAGCATGTCACAAGTTTATCTCTGTGCCTAATCTTTCATGGCAGCACAAAAAAGCCTTGACTACAGCCTTAAAGTTCAGACTCTACTCTCCAAGGATGTCAAATTGTTTCACTGAATGCAGTTTTATCTCTTGTGATCTAAGGCTGCAAGAGAGTAAAGGGGAGCCCATTTGCTCTGATTCCTGAACATTTGCAGGTTTTACAATCAGTACTCCCCTGGATAGAAAGGGGGCAAGTCTTTGGTTTTTTTGGTTAAGCTGTGCAAATAAAAAGATTCTTTTCTCAGAAACCGTGTGACTACTAAGAGCACAGTCCTAGGACCTTAGTTTAAATCCGTGTTCTTATTACCCGTATGACCTTCAGTGACTCATTCCAACCCTTTGGGCCTCAATTTCCTTATCTGTATTAGGAAAGGGTGAGATTTACTTGTCTTGAAACATCCCTCCTAGCAACTCTGGATCTGTGGTCCTTTGTTAAGAGTTTGTCATTAGGGTGCAGAAGGTTCTTGAGTAAAGATATTCTTAAATTATAGATGTGTTTAATAACATTTTGATTAATTTGATATAAAATTTCAGTGCTTTTAATTTAAAATATTTTCTTTCTTGTAGCCCTGCATTGATGTTGGTGTCTCTCCTTGGATCTTTGGGTTTGATTCTGGCATTGATGTTATACAGGCATAAACATCCTATTAACTTGTACCTGCTCTTTGGATTTGTGAGTATTTTTGTATCTTTTATTCTTTTGAATAAGTGGTTCAATTTTTAAAAAATTATCTTCTTGTAGTCTATATTTCAAATATACCTTTAGAAGAAAAAAATGAATTCTTTGGTTTCTTTTCTTGGTTCCAGAATTGTTGATATTTTAGTAGGTCACTTTACTTAGTATTTTATGCCCTGTGGGAAAGAACACTGGCCTGGGCATTAAGAGACTGGGCTGTGCAACTGACAAGGTGCATGACAGAGCAATTGAACTCTTCAAGCCTTCAGTTAGGGAGTAGGTCTGTACCATCTCTCAGATTGCCCTTTCAGCTGTATAATTATATCAGTTTGTGAAGGTGGGAATCTTGATCATTCTTACTGCACGTAGATTCAAGCCCAGATTTTTCTGGTTGGCTTTTCAGGGTTCTCCATTTCTCAGTAATTTCTCCTTTTCAGAAATCACTTTGCTGAGATGATGTGCCTTTACAAAAACATGGTTGAGGGGTTGTATATCTCTCATGTGGAGAAAAAAAATGTCTTAAAAATTCATTCTGAGGTGATGGTCAGGAAGGAGTACCAGATAAGATAAAAATATAGATAAAGTCAAGATAAAAATTCATCTGAACAACATACATTGAGTCCTAAGCACTGGATTTAGATTTGCTTTATCCTTTTTTTTCTTTCTCCTTTAGTCTTAGTACAAACCTAAGTTAATTTATCAGATATGAACTGAAAAATTGTTTAAGTATCCTATCCATGGGAAGTAAGGTGGTATACAGTGGAAAAAGGACTGACTCTGGAATCATAGGACATGGGTTCAGATCCTGCTTTGGAAATTTACTCCCTGTGTGACCTTGGGCAAGTCTTTTGTAACCTTCCTGGGCCTTAATTTTCTCATTTATAAAAATAATAGTAAAGGAAGGGAATAAGCAATGTTATATAAGTACACCTCAAAACTTACACATTGATATGCATATTTAAGATACTATTAAAAAGTCACCAGTTTACAAAGAAGTTGTGCTCCACAAATAAGCTCAGTCAACTGTTTTGAGACTCCAAATTCATTTTCCACAAAAACCAGTGGTGTAATAATTGGTGTATAAAGGGTGTAAAGAATTTTGGACTCAAAAATTAGAAGGCTGCTGTCCAAGTGATCTGCCACTTACTAGCTGTGTGGTCTTGGCTAAGTCACTTCTCTGTACCTCAGTTTTCTCATCTATTTAAAAAAAAAAAGAGCTTGGACTAAATTATCCTGAAGGGCCCTTCCCCTCCAGGGATAGTGGATAGAGCACTAGGCCTGGAGTCAGTTAGACTGAGTTCAATCTATCCTCAGACACCCAGTAGCTCAGTGACCCTGGACAAGTCACTTAATCAGTTTGTCTCAATTTCCTTATCTATAAAATCATCTGTTGCCATAAGTAGCATTGGAATCATGGTATCCAGTCACTATTTCAATTTAATTGTTACTCCCAGCCATCTGAGGTAGCCATCTTCCTCATAACAGAAAGTGGTAACGTTATCTTTGGCTCTGTGTCTATTAGTTGTACTCGACCACTGACCCTATCCTGGAGTCCAGGAGCACCCCCTTTAGCAAGAGGATGTTCCAAGGTTTACTATGACTTTAATTTCTGGCTAGAGCTTTTATGAGGAGTATTTTTTCCATGAGGTACAATGGCTAATGTCACAAGAAGATAAAGGAAAAAAGGAAGGTATAAATTAAAGGGAAGGAGAAAGCAGAGGTATACCATATAAATTTTTTTAGTGTATGTTGTGTTTCCCCATTTTTATGCAAATTACCTAAAGTTAATCAGTGACTTAACTAGAATTAGAATTTAAATCTCTTTTAGTCTGATGATCTTCTGTTTTCAGGATCGTGGACATAACAAAACAATACCTTTTCAGGTTCCTTGAAGCCTAGTCTTAGAATAAATGAGACCAAAAGTTCTTTGAATTCCTTACCAAGCAATATTTCAGCAAACTAGATAAACTTTGCATGCATTTGTGTAATTCACAAATTTTTATTTTTCAGACACTTTTGGAATCTTTGACTGTTGGTATAGCAGGTAAACCGTAATTATTTTATACAATATTGAAGGAATCTTTTCAGTAGTAACAAATTCTCAGGTTAAAAGGGGGGGAACTCTTGGCTAAACTTTAGCATTTTCTGTATCGATGTTTAATAAACACTTGGTAAAGCAAAACATGCCAGAATATAATGAATCAAAGGCTAATCATGCACTTGAAACAGCAAATTTGATTTACCTCGAAGCTGTGAAGAACATAAGGAAATCCAAGGGATCAGAGTATTTCCACATCTGTGAAATTAAGGTAATTCCTACCTATCCCTCAAACTGTTAGAAGGCTGTTAGGAAGACAAACAACATAATGATTTTAATCTCAGACTTTATGTTTTTCACAACATTAAAAAAAAAAAACCAAACCCATAGCATTTCATGGTAGTAGTGGCTTGAGGAATAAGTTTTGTTTTAAGACCATAGAAATTAGATGATTGCAGAAAATTAAGGGGTATACCGGAGGTGGGGATAATGAAAGCACTTTCGAGAGAAAACAGGTTTCTTTTGAATTTTCTTTTTTTTTCCCACTGTTATTAATAAGTAACAAGTGACAGGCTTCCATTTCACTTCCTTTACTCCTTGATGACTATACAAATTAGTAGAGAAATGACCAAAAGTCATCTAATTGAAAAAGACCAAAGTGCAAACATGGATAATTAATCCCTGAATAACTGACAATTAACTTTTTATGTTTTTTGGTGCAGAACATTTCATTTCATATTAAACTATTATTCCTCTGTTACAACATCATTCAGTCCCGATAGTTTCTGTGCGTACACAGTGGTACCTGTGCAGGATAGGGAGCCTCTTTATCATTTTGGCTGTCATTTGACAAGTGCAAAATGGAGCATGGAGGGGTGGGGGGCAGTGGAGCTTTTCTTTCTGTTAAATACCAGGTAGGCCTATTCTGTAGTTGGTATATTTCATGTACATTGTTCAATGAACAAATCAATGTTTTTATTTTACAGTGACATTCTATGATGTGTATGTTGTTCTACAAGCTTTTATGTTGACTACTGCAGTATTTTTCGGTTTGACTGTATACACTTTACAATCCAAGAGAGATTTCAGCAAATTTGGAGCGGGGTAGGTTTTGTTCTCAACTATAAAATATATGCTTTTTTCTTTCTTTCTTGTTATTGCAGTCTGTAAGCGATAGTGGGAAACATATTTGAATTTTTTTTGCTGAAAGCTCTGGCTGTTTCCTACCAATAGAGGAAAGCATTATCAGGGGGATAATGTACTTTTATGTTTGAAGGTCAGGCCCTGTTTTTCCAGAGTAGAGTGTGGCAGAAAATGACATTAAAGAATTTGCCCTGATTCTGCTGGCTGGGTAGAGACTAGAGGTAAAATGGAAGGAAGTACTTTTGATCTTTGAGTTTCTGTTTTTCTTTTTAGAGGAAAGTTGGAGGTCTGGAAAGTTTTGTTTGCTAAGGGTAATCAGCTTTAGTAGAAGGCTGGACAAAACACAAAAGCAATGAGACCAACCACAGGATTTCTGTTAATGATACAGAAAACAAGTTAGTTAACCTAGTTGGTTAGCAAATTACCCAGCTAATTGTTGAGGCGTCCCTAAACTTTAATCCAGCTCCATTAACTAGCTTGCTTCTTTATGAGATTAAACCAAAATAGGAAGAAAAAAAAAACTTCTCACTATTCCTTATTATGTTTCATCACCATTTAGAACAATGGGCTTAACTCAGTTTTTGGTAAGGCATTTTATTCCATTGAAAGATTCAGTACTTTGTGCCAATTGGGTGAGTAGGCATTTCCCTGCTTTGACTTTGCTGGGAAAGCTGCTTATGTAGTTTTCAGTTGAATGTAGTTTGATTTGATTCTTATCTAAAGTATCCCCTTGTACTTTGCCAGGCCATCACCACCCTATTCTGGCTACTTTCCCTTTTCTTCCTCATCTTAACTGTTTAGTGAACTATTTTAACTCTATACTATCCTTAAACTCTCAGATCTCTTGCTCCTTTGTCCAACTTTATCTTTGACCAACCCTAGCCCCGAATTAATTCCACCATCTTTTATCTTTGGAAGCCTGGGGAAGGCACTCAGCTATGTTCACTGGGTACACCACAAATTTATAATTGCCTGGCTTATAAAAGGCACTTAGTAAGTACTTGTTGGTTGATTATTTAATTTCAGTTGGGCCCTCACTGCAACCAGGCAATATTTCTACTCTTTTCTAATTGATTCTCTTTCCTGTTCCAAACTTTTTATTTCACCCTCTCAACTGAAGTCCTTGCTTCAAGTAAGAAAATCAAGACCATTTCCCAAGATTTCCTTCTTTTTCCTACCTTCTCATGTTACAACCTCTGGACATCATTCTCTGCCATTTTCTCCTTTCTTTCAGGCTCTGATAAAGAGATAGTCCCCCTTACCAAAGGTAACCCCTCCTCAGGCTCCCTTGGGCCCAAGTTTTCCTGTCTTCTCTAGCAGATTGCCCTTGCTCTCTAAATGTTCCTCCCTCTCTAATCCTCAGTCTCTCCCTTTCTACTTCTTTCACTACTGTCTATAAGCATGCTGTTAAAAAGGGTGCTATAACAGTACTACCCTCCCAGGGTGATTGTGGGGATAACATGAGATATTTATAGATCACTTTGCAAACCTCAAAAGGCTGTATTATTATCATCATCCTGTGTATTCAGCCCTAGACTCTAGTTCCATTCTTGCAAGCCTCCCATTGAACATATAGCACTGAATGTCCCATAGGCGTCTCAGACTAAATGTGTATAAAATGGAATAGACCTTTCCCCACAAATCTCATCCTTCTACTGAACTTACTTAATACTATCCAGGTCACTTTCCAGTCTCCCAGGTTCACATGGAAGCAGCATCCATGGGAAAGGGGGAATCAAACCTAGAGGATAATGGAGGGAGGCACACAAGTAGTGAACACATACTCATCCTTCTGATACTGCCAGGCTTCAAAGTCCTTTCTCTTTTGCAGAGTCTTCAGGGAACCCCAGTCTCTTGGTCCTTGCTTGGCAGGGCTCCCAGAATCTTTTCCTCTCTGCAGCTCAACATTACATTGCCAGGGCTAGCTTTCTCTTGAGTTCATATCATGTCTTTTTTTGCTGCCACAAGTCATGCATCTTAAAGCTGCCTCCATTTTCAATATCCTTGCAAGTAGTAGGTGTTTACCAAACATGTATTGAATATAAAAAACAGATTTTTAATATTGATATAGGAACCTGGTTTTATATATTTTTAAATGATTCTTTGGCAGAAATCAATTATTTTTAAAATGTGACTGTTGAATCTGGAAGAAAATGAATCCTGGGTATAGAAATCATATTTTGAAAATATAATCTAACCTATTAATGCTTTTATTTTTACAGACTTTTCGCCTTTTTGTTTGTCTTGCTCTTGTCAGGATTCTTGAGGGTAAGTTCTCTTTTCACAGCAAGTCTAAAAATAATTCCTAATAGGTCATTTACAAGTTAATCTTAAGTAGCATGTCATATTAATAAAATGATACATACTACTTATAATAATCTAGAAAACTTCAGTAATTAATAATGCTTTAGTAATCCCTTTAGAAAAATCAAGGCCTAATTTTTTTTGTTTTGTTTTTTTGTTTTTTTTTTTAAGGCAGTTGGGGTTAAGTGACTTGCCCAGGGTCACACAGCTAGTAAGTGTCAAATGTTTAGTCTGAGGCTGTATTTGAACTCAGGTCCTCCTGACTTCAGGGCTGGTGCTCTATCCACTGTGCCACCTAGCTGCTGCTAAGGCCTCATGTTGACCACTACTATTACTATATAACTGGAATAATTTAATTACAGGAAAATAATTTGAGTGATAAATTAGTGAGAAATATGCTAGTTATTAAAATATTAGAATGCGTTATGTTCAATTTCATTAAAGTCTCAATTGAGAATAGTGTGTGAAATTCCTTTCTTTATACAAGAAGCCTGTGGTGTAGTAGATAGAGCACCAGGCCTGGAGTCAGGAAGCCCTCTCTTCAAATCTAGCCTTAGACACTTACTGGCCCTGTGAAAGTCACCTCTGTCTGCCTGCCTTCTCATCTGTAAAATGGGGATAAAAGCATTACTTAATTTGTAGGGTTATTGGGAAGATCAAATGAGTCATTAAGTGCTTTACCAGCCTTACAATGCTATATATAATGTTATCATTATTATTATAGATTGATAATAATTCAACTGAGATAATACAATATTGACATAATTGATTTGTTCTTTAGGTTTCTTGCAAGATCTTTAAAATGGCAAATACAATTTTTGATAACTATAATTTCAAGATATACTTTCATATTAGATATCTGATTTTATCAGTGTGGATATGCTGTCCACTGGTATAGATCTCAAGTCCTCTATAGCTTAGGAGATAGTTTTCAAGAGTGGCTGTAGCCAAAAAACTTCATCATTCTGAGATCTGGTTATGAGCCTATCCAAATTTATCAGATTTTATAATAATTTATCCAAATTAATTGCACTTAACCTCCCAAGGTTGCTGTGTGGATCATATAAGATAATAATATAAAACTCTTAGCACAGTGCCAGGCACATAGTAAGCACTATTTAAATGTTAGTAGTTATTCTTATCAAGGCTAATCCTCACAGGACAAACTTTTACTTTACCAAGGTACTCAAACCCATTTTGGCTTGGTAGGGCCTGCCAGACTTGTACTTTGTTGGCGTAACCTGTAAAACACACACACACACACACACACACACACACACACACACACACACACA
>NW_020950098.1:3477518-3499102 GCF_900497805.2 Vombatus ursinus
CACACACACACACACACACACACACACACACACACACACACACACACCCCCACCCACCACATTTTCAAGCATATTTTTTATTTTTATGAGTGTGTGTATGTATATACACACATACACATTTATTTATTTTATGATTTATTTTATGGATGAGAGAAATGTGGGGAGAGGTCTTCTAGAAGTAAGCTAGAGAATTTGTACATGGATGGCAGATTCCATTGACATAGTTAATTCAGAAAAAATCAATCAACATGTATTAAGCACATATTATGGACCAGGTAGTTAGGCTAAGCATTAGGGATACAAAGTCAAAAGTAAAACCGCCCCTCCCTTCAAGGAGCTTACATTCCAGTGGTAAAGACAGAGTGCACATATATAAATATTTGCAGAATACATGCAAAATGAGTGCCATGTTTTGGGAGGAAGGACACTAGCAGTTGGAACGGATCAGGAAATGAATAAAAGAAAAGGCATTCAGTAAGCACTAACTGCTAAGCACTAAGCTAAATGCTGGGGATACAAATAGGAAAAAACAAGTCAGTCCTTGTTCCTCTCAAAGATCTCTTCTAATTGGGGGAGATAGCACATAAAAGAAAGTTCGGCTGTGGTGCTCATGGAAATTCCCAAGGCTATTTCAGAGAAGCAGATGTCAAGGCTAGGAGTCGTTAGGTAAATATTTTAACTACTCGTTGGAGGGAGGATGTATACACAACATACTTTCACATTTAATCTGCATTATTAAAATTTTCCCCCTCACTTTCTTAAGACTGGAAAATCTACAGAACAAATCAGATCTTGATTTGAAGCATTTGCTGTTTTTCAAGGTATAAGTTTGCACACTGAAAATTTAACATTCAGCTCTTGCAAATTAGTACGAGCTGGCTCCAAGACACAGCTGTCTTAAACTTTCATGATATCGGTGCTGACGGACCAATAGAACATAGACTTGGGGCGGATGGTAAGGCCTTACCTTCGGAGACAGTGAGAGGGCCTGGGGGGGTCTCCATCTTACGCTGAGGAAGAATTAGTGAGATAGAGGAGGAGCAGAGGGTTCATTGCAAGCATGGGACACAGCGATGAGAGATTTGTGTGTGATAGAGCAAGTGAGCCATTATGGCTTCATTACAAAGTTCATGAAAGAGAGTATAAGAACACTAGAAAAACAGAAAGGGACCAGGTTATGGAGAGTTTCAAATGTCCGAAGGGGAGTTCATATTTAATTCTAGAGTTAATAGGGAACTGCTGGAGTTATATTAAGTAGGGAGATGACAAGGTCAGACCTGTGCTTTTGGAAACTCATTTCATATTTATGTGGAGGATGGATTCGACTGGGGAGAAACTTTTTAAAAACAAGACACTAAATAGGAGATGATTTCAACAGTCCAGGAGAGAGATGATGGGTGTCTGAAATGGACTGGTGGTTTGATAGAATGCAAGATTGTGTGTGTGGGATGAGGAATTATGGATGACATTGAGCTGCAAACTTGTGTGACTGGAAGGATGGTGGTACCTTGAAAGAATAAAGTTCAGAAGAATGGATGATTTGAGGTGGAAAATATATTGAGAAGTCAGTTTTTGCTGTGTTGAGAACCCATTTGAAATGACTAGTAGGCAGTTGGTAAGATGGAAGTGGAGTTCAGGAGAGAAACCAGGACTAGAAATCACCTACATGGAGGGGCAGAGCCAAGATGGCAGAGGGAAAGCAGTGACTTGTTTGAGCTCTCCCCCAAACCCCTCCAAATACTTATAAAAAATGGCTCTAAACAAATTCTAAAGCAGCAGAACCCACAAAAAGACAGAGTGAAACAAATTTCCAGCCAAAGACAGCCTGGATGGTTGATCGGAAAGGTATATCGCGCCAGGCAAGGAGAGGAGCGCAGTTCAATGTGGGCACGCAGGCTACCGTGACCTTGTAGCAGGCCTCAGAGGGCAGCTGTGGCGGTTTCCAGGCTTTTCAACCCACAAACGCCAAAGACAACTTAGAAGGTCAGTGGGAAAAGTCTGTGACTGCGGTGAGAGAAGGAGCTAGGTCTTAGCCACCGGCAGCGGCTATTTCCTGAGCTTCGGGCCCACAGACTGAGGGGGAATCGAGTGGCTGATCAGAGGGGGATTGCAGGGATCCCTTTGCCAGTGCTGAGGCAGGAATCTCTTGCTTTACCGGTGCTTGGATCTGGGTCAGAGTTCTGAGGGGTGGTCCTGGGGCGAGGAGGAATGTTGGTATGGTGGAGCTTGTTGTGGCAGTGGAGAGGAAACACCTCTCCCCTTATCATACCACCTTGGAAGAACTGAAAATTTTCAGGTCCCTGAAAGTATCTCTGAAAACAGCTGTACAAACCCCTGAAGCTTGGGACAGTACATTCTCCACATTGAAAACAGACTTTTACCTTAACAAAGAGTTTAAAACTCAAGTAATTGGCCGGGATCATGAGTAAGCCATGCAAAAAGAGTCAGACTACATTATCTTACTTTGGTGACAAAGAAGATCAAAACATACAACCAGAAGAACACAATGAAGCCAAGCTCCTACATCCAAAACCTCCAAGAAAAATATGAATCAGTCCCAGGCCTTGGAAGAGCTCAAAAGGGATTTTGAGAAGCAAGTAAGAGAAGTAGAGGAAAAACTGAGAGTGATGCAAGAAAATCATGAAAAACAAGTCAACAGCTTGCTAAAGGAGACCCAGAAAAATATTGAAGAAAATAATACCTTAAAAAATAGCCTAACCCAAATGGCAAAAGAGGTCCAAAAAGCCAATGAGGAGAAGAATGCCCTAAAAAGCAAAATTAGCCAAATGGAAAAGGAAGTCCAAAAGCTTACTGAAGAAAATATTTCCTTAAAAATTAGAATAGAGCAATTGGAAGCTAGTGACTTTATGAGAAATCAGGACACTGTAAAACAAATCCAAAAGAATGAAAAATTAGAAAACAATGTGAAATATCTCATTGGAAAAACAACTGACCTGGAAAATAGATCCAGGAGAGAGAATTTAAAAATTATTGGACTATCTGAAAGCCATGATCCAAAAAAGAGCCTAGACATCATCTTTCAAGAAATGATCCAGGAAAACTGCCCTGATATTTTAGAACCAGAAGGCAAAACAGAAATTGAAAGAATCCACCGATCACCACCTGAAAGAGATCCCCAAAGGAAAACTCCTAGGAATATTGTAGCCAAATTCCAGAGTTCCCAGGTCAAGGAGGAAATAGTACAAGCAGCCAGAACGAAACAGTTCAAGTATTGTGGAAACACAATCAGGATAAACCAAGATTTAGTTGCTTCTACATTAAGGGACCGCAGGGCATGGAATATAATATTCCGGAGGGCAAAGGAGATAGGATTACAAGCAAGAATCACCTACCCAGCAAAACTGAGTATAATCCTGCAGGGGAAAAAATGGTCATTCAGTGAAATAGAGGACTTTGAAGCATTCTGGATGAAAAGACCAGAGCTGAATAGAAAATTTGACTTTCCAATACAAGACTCAAGTGGAACATGAAGAGGTAAACAGGAAAGAGAAATCATAAGAGATTTATTAAGGTTGAACTGTTTACATTCCTGCATGGAAAGATGATATTTGTAACTCATGAGACCTTTGTCAGTATTAGGGTAATTGGAGGGAAAAAATTATATGTATGTATGTATGTATATAGATAGATAGATAGAGGACGCAGGGTGAGTTGAAGATGAAAGGGTCATTATCTGGAGAATAAAATTAAGGAGTGAGAGAGGATTATACTAGGAGAAGGAGGAAGGGAGAGGTAGAACGGGGTAAATTATCCCACACACACACACAAAAAAAAAAACAAAAGAAAAGGCTCTTAGAGTGGAGGGGAAACGGGGGAAGGTGAGAGGGAATGAGTCAATCTTATTCTCATAGGATTTGACTTAAGGAGGGAATAACATACACACTCAATTGAGTATGGAAATCTGTCTTACCCTACAGGAAACTGGGGGGAAAGGGGACAGGAGAGTAGGGGGATGATAGAAAGGAGGGCAGATTGGGAAAGGGAGTAATCAGAAGCAAATACTTCTGAAGAGGGACAGGGTCAAAAGAAAGAATAGAATAATTTGGGGGGGCGGGATAGGATTAAGGGAAATAGAGTTAGTTTTTCACAGCATGTCTACTATGGATGTGTTTTGCATAACTGCACGTACATAACCTATATTTAGTTGCTTGCCTTATCAGTGAGGGCAGGTAGGGAGGGAAGAAGGGAGAAAATTTGGAACCCAAAGTTTTAAAAACATGTTTAAAAAAATGTTTTCACATGCAACTGGGAAATAAGAAATACAGGAAATGGGGTACAGAAATCCATCCTGCCCTACAGGAAAATTGAAAAGGAAGGGGATAAGAGAGGGGTGGGAGAGATAGAGGGGAAGGCAGATTAGGGGAAGGGGTATTCAGAATGCATGCCATCTTGGGGTGGGGGGGAGGGGCGAGATGGGGTGAAAATTTGGAACTCAAAATCTTGTGGAAGTAAATGTTGAAAACAAAAAAATACATAAAAATTACTGCAAAAAAAAAAAGAAATCACCTACATGGAGATAATTACTCCCATGGAACTTGATGAAATCGCCAAGAGTGAAAGTGTAGAGAGAGAAGGAGACCTAAGAGAAAGCAGATGATAGCACAAGTCACAAGACGAGGGAAGGAGAATGAACTTCTGGAGAATGACTTTGCTTTTCTTGGTGAAGTATGAAAAAAGGACCCCAGCTGAGAGGGTAGAAGGAGAAGGGGATAGATGATATGGGAGATTTCAGGAGAGCAGACAGGGTTTGATACAACTATTGTGAAGAGTGAAATGTACAATCTAGGGAGAAGTAAAAGGATTGCCTAGATGCAGTGAGGGCTCAACTGAGGTTAGATGGTATGAATCTATAGTGGAGTCAATCACAGTTGCATGACTTCTTCCATTTGAATTCAGCACCATGCGAGTAGGAGCAGAAGAGGCAAATTGTGGGAGTCATGCAGGGTTCTGCATAATGTGAGCAGTAATAGAACAAGTCAGCAAGAGGTTTAAGACTATAGGATGGTACAGAGTTGAACTGGTTCACCAAGGGGTCAAGATTTGGGAAGAGAGGAATAGCCAGAGCAGGGGTCCTGGCCTGAGAAGAGTAGAGGGATCAGAGATCATATAAGAATGAAGAATAGTTTTAGGAAGAGGAAGGTTTAGGAAGGGATAGAAATATAGGTGATTTTGACTAGATAAAGTAATTTCAGAGTTCTTGATCCTGGAAGTAAAGCACCTATAGGTAATGCTAGGCAAGGGGGTAACTCTCCCTATGTGTAGCTGGTATTTGATCAGTAAGTTATAGGAGTTGAACAAATTGAGGAGCTGGGAGGTTAAGGTATTAGAGTAGTAACATTTATGATTTTCCCCATTATGTGGGCAGGAGGTGCGGTGGAGAAAGATGGAACCAGAAACTAAGAAAGAAGGCAGAATGACCTGGGGGTTAGTAGATAGAGGTCACCAGGATCTAGATTGAATGATAAATTTGGACCATGTGAACTTAAAATGAAGAGAAGATGGCAATAGAGAATAAAAAGGAATGAAAATGTCATTTAAGTCAAATTCTTAGTAATAGGAAAAAAACCAGTGAAGGTCTCAGAGCTAATGAAGCATTCCCTTTATGGCAGAGCAGTGGGGTGTAAATATTGTCACTATATTTGGTGTTTTGTTTACTTGTTTTTCTGTGTTAAAAAGGAAATGTTCAGTATAGGTGGAGGAAGGGAGATTTTTTTTCCCCTGAGAAATAATTATGATGTAAAGATAAAATGCATCAGTAAAACGTTAAAAGAAAAACATAATCACACTTTTGAACATGTTGAGTTTTGGCCCCAGAATATTCAAATGGAGAGGTTTTTTATGCCGTCTAAAATGTGAGTCTACAGCTCAGAGATGTTACAGGTGCAGCTATAGATTTGGGAGTCATCCATTGGAACCATAGGCAGGACTGAAATTGCTTGGAAAGAGCTTGGAAAGAGAGGAGGGCCAAGAACGGAATCATCTGTCCACCATTGACTTGTTTTGGCAGCTCCCCCTACTGGTTTCTTGCTGTCATTGTTCTCATGCCAGTTTTCCCTCACTGAGTTCCCTGTGGAATGGAATATAGGTTTTCAGTGTTTTCCCTTTCCTGTTGCCCCTGAAATCAGCACATATCTCTTTCTTAGGGTCCTAAAGTGTTTTTATCAGCCTTTATCACTAATCACAACAGGGAAATATCTGTACTTTATCTACTTGAGTAGCTTTGCGGTCTCATTACTATAGGTACTTCTTTCGTGCATTCTTGTTTATTCTTTTCCATAAATCCCCTACAAAGGATTGATACAGAAGGCTAGAGGCTTTTAATACATGTATTAAATTAAATTAATACATGTATTAAAAAGTCTTCAGCCAACCCTGGTCACCCTTCCCTTAATTACCAGTCATTCTGCAAGAACTTTGCAGTCACCTTTTTCCTCTTTGTCTCAGTGGCTATTGACTTCTACGCTCACCTCTGCCCCCTAGCTGAGAAAAGCATTTCCTTATTTAGCCTCCAAGGATTTTTTTTTTCTCTTTGCTTCCTTAGTGTATTGACCTAGCAATAACCTCTTTTATCTTCCTGGAGGTCTCAGTGGATCTGGCCTCTAAAAGTTTTAATTTAGCCTTGACTTATTCCTTCTCCACCCTTTTGGTTTGCTTTATTCATTAGCTAATTGTTGACCTTATTCTACCCTTCAGGACAAGTTTAACATCTGTACCTGCTGCCCTAGACTGACATCAGACACCTTATGTCTGAAGGCAGTGCATCTGGAACCTGGGCTGCCCTGATTCCTACTTTTAAGCCTGCCTTTTCTTCCTACTTTTAGCAAGTCCCCAGCTGACTGTCTTTCTCTTTCTGTTCAAAGTTAGCACTTTCTGCTGACTCTACCTTTGACCTTATCAGCAAGTTGCCAGTTTAGTTTTGATCTAATCCTCAGCAGATTGAGAACTCCAAGATAATGGACTTTCGAAGAATAAGCATATGCCAGATAATAATAATAGCTAACATACATATACATACATAGACTTTTTAAAGGTTTGTGAAGGCTGTGAAGTGAGTACCATATCTCACCGCATAATCATCACAGATTTTACACCAATTTTTTTGCAAAAGTGGGTGCGACCATTATGTGAAGCTTTTAAAATGTGCTGGTATTACTTAAAAATCATTTATTACTGAATTGTCTTTGGTGAAAGATTAGGCTGTACGGAGTACTTGTGAATAAATGTTGAAATTGGAAAGATTCAAATCTTAACCATATTATGTGACTTGCTCATGGCAGCTTTACCTGCCCCGTTACAGCTCTTCATTGGGTTGAGTGACAATACAGTTAGTACTACAGGGCTCTAAACAAACCATGCAAGTTGGCTTTGGGAAATATACTGACAATGCACATGTGCTGAGAATTCCAGGCTTGCGGCTTACAATGTGCCAGAGATAAATGTGTATCCATATGCCACTGGTGAATACATTGCTGCTTTATTTATCTTTTAAGCAGCATGATGAACAGAATTATACCATGCAATGATTTTGCAATAAAAGGCTATAAACCAATTTTTTGGACTGAAAAAAAAAAAAAACCCAAACAGGGTGTGATGATTGTGTGGGTGAAATATGGCACTTCTATTATCCTCATTTTATTGATGAGGATACTGAAGACAAGAAAGGTTAAGTGATTTTCCCAGGGTCTCACAGCCAGTAAGTGTCTGAAGTCGGGTGGGAACTTAGGTCTTCTTGACTCCAAGTCTATTTATTATGCCAAGCTGCCCCTTCCCTGCCAAACTTTTTTGTTACCCATCTATAGGGGAGAAGTTGATTTCCTAGACCTCTAGTACAGTAGGAAAATACCTATATAACAACTGTTCAACAGAGAAACCCCCTCCCATCTTTCTGGCCCTCCTCCCAGCCCTCCAGAGGGTCATGTCACCTCACAGTATCACAGTCTTCCTAATTATTACTCAGTCTCCAAAATGTGCCTCCTTTGCCCTTGCCCTCACATCTTGTCCTTTCCTTCTTTATAGCTCTCAGATCTTTCCCTTTCTATTTCCACTGTCCCTACCCTCATTCAGACTTCATTCCACTTTCCCTGCTTCTCACTTTCTGTTTAGCTAACTGCTTATGTCTCCATCTCTGCCCTTGACATCACCTCTGTACTCTAGTTCCATATTTTCAGTTGTCCATATCCTAACAAGATCATACATTCAACATATTTCAAACTGAATTCTTTTCCCATTCCCATCTTGGTCTTTTTGATTTCTATGCCTTTGGATACACCTTTCCCCATGCCTGAAATAGATACTCTTCTACCAACCACCCACCATATGACATACCTCCCTGATTAAAATCCCTTTCCCTCCCCAAATTTCTCATTGCACTTTGGACGCATATCATCCATTCCATTTCACTGCCACCCTGGTTTGTGCCATGATTACATCTGCCTAGATGATTGCAATAGTTTCTTGACTGGTGTCCCTATTTCTGGTATCTCCTTGATGCAATTCATTAATATATGCCATAGCTAGATTAGTCTCTCCATAGTATCATTTTGTTTATGTTACTCTATCGTTTTGAAACTCTCCTTGGCTTCCCACTGTCCACTAAATTAAGTACAAACCCGTTAGCCTGTTACTCATTGCCTTTTATCTGATCTCAGTTTAGCTTTTTATTTTATATTCTGCTTCATTGTGTATACTCACATTCTCCCCTAACTAGATTACTCATGGGTCCCTAAGCACAGCTTATTTTCTCACTTCTTTATTCTTGCCATTTTCTTTACCTTTGAAAACCTTGCCCTTCATCCGTCTTGACCACCCTAAAAGGGCCAGTTCACATGTTCCCTCTTCCAGGAAGCCTGTGATCAAACCAGCACTAAATCTGTGTATATACTTGTCTCGAATCTCCCTTAAAAGCACTCGTCACATATGGTCTTACAGTATGATTATTTTTATACCTATTTTCACTACTAGATTTTAAGTGTCTTGAGAATAACAGATTACCTTATTTATGTTTGTATTATCTACCTCCATAATATCTAGCATAGGACTTTTCACATTGTAGGTGCTCAGTGTATGTTTTATGAATAAATGAGTAACTCAGTTAATAGAATCATAGATAATGAAGTCCTTTAACATCTTTTAGGAAATCTCAATTGAATTAGATTGTCAGCTTTCAAAGGAAAAAATTTGGGATGCAAAAGTAAAATATTTCAATGTTGAAGAAGTTTTCAAATATCTTATTGATTTGGAGGTGACTCTGGGTTTTTGAAGACTATGCTGATAGAATGTCATTCTTCACAAACTGGAAAGGCTTCAAGTATGGGCTTAATGATGAAATAAGCGCATTGTCAGAAGACCAGCCAAGCTAAGTTGAAGAAGTTCATCACCAGGTTGTTTGCAAGGTGGTGAATTTTTCAACCATCGTACATCTCAAAGACCACTGTACAGGGGTTGTGACTGGTATCTATTAAAAGGAGTAACCACAGAGACAAAATTACAGACTTTTAGAATAAGAAATACATTTGGGATGCTGCCATAGAATTCTAAGCAGTTTTGCCAAATTTCAGACAAAAAATAAGTTAATTGTAAGTGTTATTTTATACTGTTACTCATTATGGTATAGTATAAAGTAATGCATTTAGAATATTTCATGGAATTTATGTGCTTTTAACATTTTGTTTTTAAAATCATTTGCCACTAGTGATTATTTAAAAATAATTAGCTGCTAATTATAGCAGGTAATTTAAAGTCTTCTGGAAATGCTTTTCTCAAATATTAACCTACATATATTTATTTTTTAATCTATAGTTCTTCTATGATAATGAGTTGGTGGAGGTAATCTTTTCTGCAATGGGAGCTCTTCTGTTCTGTGGATTCATCATTTATGATACTCATCTACTGATGCACAAACTGTCCCCTGAAGAGTATATATTGGCTGCCATCAACCTCTACTTGGATATCATCAATCTGTTCCTGCACCTATTGCGTTTATTAGAAGCATTTAATAAAAAGTGATTGAGAACAATAAAGTGTTTGATAAATACTGAGGCTTGGAATATAGATCGTTAAAAATTATTTTGCTCTCTAGTTACTCAGTATTTGTGAGATTGAAGCTTTACTATTTTTTTATATCTACCTGCTACCAGATTTTTGATTTAGAACTTATGAATAATGTTTCATATTGCTCTCCATTTGATTTTGGATTCTCCTTAAAAATGTTTGAACTTAATAGCTCTAACAATATTTATTCTTGTAAAGAACAGAATTAGGTTTTGCACCCAAGGAAATTCTTAATTAAAATTTTATGTTACCTTTGATTTCAGTAAGGAGACATTAAAAATCTTGTCTTATTTTTTCCTGCTCTAAATTTGCCAGAGGTTGATAGTTTGAAATTCAAAATTGTTTCATGAATATGTAATATAAAATTAAGGCTTTCTTTTTAGAGTGATTTTTTTTTTATATTTTTCCTTAAGTACAATTCTTAAAGTTTTTATTTGATTTGCATTATATTTTGAAGGCTTTAATTCCATTAATCTTAATCAGAAGGAAAATATTTAATTGAACATTTTGGAGCCATGCAACTGACACTTTCAGAATATTCAGTATTGTAATAAAAGATCTATTTTAAGATAAAATTGAATGACAAATATTTAAATGCTGTATAGGTTTAACTTTAAAATCAGAACGTGTTCATGTATTTAGGATGTGCATATGCTATTAAACAACCTACATTTCAAAATGTAGGCAGACAAATGTACTTTGTGGTTTTATTTGGAAATGCTGTGCTAAGTGCACACAGCAGGTTACCTCAGTGTCTCTTAGACAGTGTCATGTAGTGGGAAGAACACAGAACTTGGCGTTAGAAGGCGTGGTTCTGAGTCCTGATTCTACTATTGTCAGTAGGACCATAGATAAGTCCTTTTACCTTTCAGAGCCTCAGTTTTATCACTTCTAAAGTAGGGATATTTAAGCCAATGAGAAAACATGACTTATTGGAAAAGACCTGGAGGTTGGGAAAGATTGAAGGCAAAAGGAAAAGGGAATGGCAGAGGTTGAGATAGTGTCATGGAAACAACAACCATGAACTTGGACAGAATTTGGGAGATACTGGAGGATAGCCTGCCATGCTGTGCTCCATGGGGTCATGAAGAATTGGACACTACTGAACAACAGAAATGTGTGTATATATGCCTGGGCTGCATAGAGATTAAAAGACTAGCCTCAACTCACATAGCTAGTAAGATTAGCACTTTATTATACTACTTTAATTTTGATAATTATGAAAGCTTTTCTTAAGGGACAGATACAAGCATTCCCTAATGTTGAGGCTTTGTAGAAGCCTAAATGGGTTTGCTGATGGGAGAAAATGCCACTTATGGTGACATGGTATAAAGATGGTCTGGAAATAACCTGATGTAGTGGTGTCATCCCTGTTACTGAAGAGGATGTGGCTAGTGGATTGCTTGAGTTTGTGTGTTCTGAACTGCTGTAAAGTCCATTAGGTATCCAAACTTAGTTCATCACCAGTAGGGTGAGTTTCCAAGAGTAGAAGCCCATCAAGTTACATAAAGAGGGGCAAATTCCCAGGCTGGGAGAGGAGCAGATCATAAGCCTGAGGTGACAGCTTGAGTTTTAGGTAAATGGTAGGGGCTAGAAAGCAGAGGTGTGGTGCTGAAAGATGCTTAGGAAGACATGAATGTTTACCAATCAGGTTTGTAAGACTCCTTTACAGTTTGCCAAGTGCTTTCCCATAAATATCACCAGATCATCATTCCAGGGAAGTGGGTAGAGCACTTAATTTGAAAATAAGGTTATTAGATACATTTTAATATTGCAATTGATATTTTAATAATAGTGACTTGTTTTGCTTTTATTGGTATGCAAATGGACTTGGCATGTGATTAATCAGTGCATGCAATTCTGCTTTCTCTTAATTCAAAGGTTTGTGTATACTAAGGAAAGTATTTTAAATTACAAAGTAAAATTTACAATTAACATAACATGGATTTACAATTAACATAAAATGAAAATTCACTTCCTCTTAAAAATTTAATCTCCTATTTAAATAAGGCAGCCATGACTGCTTTGAGATATATATATAATATATATATATATAACATTAATATTTTCATAACCTCTTAACATATATTGTCAAAAATTTAGTGATTTCATACTATTCATGGTCTCAGTTTTTAAGAATGTCTTTTATTTTTTATTTCCCATTTTAATAGTATTTTTTTCCCAATGACATGCAAAGACAGTCTTCAACGTTCACTTTTACAAGATTTTGATTTCCAAATTTTTCTCCTTCCCTTTTCACCCTCCTCTCCAAGACAGCAAGCAATCCAATATAGGTTATATATGTACAATCATATTAAATATATTTCCACATTAATCATGTTGTGAGAGGAGAATCTGAACAAAAGGGAAAAACCATGAGGGAAAAAAAAGTGAAAATGGTATGCTTGGTCTGCATTCAGACTCCATAGTTCTTTCTCTGCATGTGGATAGCATTTTCCATCATGAGACTTTTGGAGATGTCTTAGACCCTTGCATTGCTGAGAAGAGCTAAGTTTATCAAAGTTAGTCATCACACAATATGGCTGTTACTGTATACAACATTCTACTGGTTCTGCTCACTTCACTCAGCATCAGTTCATGCAAGTCTTTCCAGTTTTTTCTGAAGTCTCATCATTTCTATAGCACAATAGTATTCTATTACATGTATATACCACAACTTGTTTAGCCATTCCTCAGTTGATGGGTGTTCCCTCAATTTCCAATTCTTTGCCACCACAAAAAAAAAAAAGCTGTTATAAATATTTTTCAGCATATGGGTCCTTTCCCCCTTTTTATGATCTCTGGGATACATATCAGCGGTATTGCTGGATCAAAGGGTATGCACAGTTTTATAGCCTTTTGGGCATAGTTCCAAATTGCTTTCCAGAATGGTTGGATCAGTTCACAACTCTACCAACAATGCAGTAGTGTTCCAATTTTCCCACATCTCCCAACATTTACTAGTTTCCTTTTTTGTCATATTAGCCATTCTGATGGGTGTGAGGTGGTACCTAAGAGTTGTTTTAATTTGTATTTTGCTAATTAATAGTGATTTAGAGCGTTTTTCATATCACTATAGATAGTTTAATTTCTTCATCTGAAAAGTGACTGTTCATATCCTTTGACCATTTATCAATTGGGGAGGGAATGTCTTTTAAACTTGATATTTGATAAATCAAAAACTTCAACAGCTTCAAAACATCAGGAATTTACCTGTGTCTTTTTAAGACCAGTTCTTTACCTGCTTGATTATGATAAAGTTTAAAACATTTGTCATAAGATCATAGAATCTCAAAATAGGAGAGTCCTCAGGTGTAACTTAAACATGAACAAATTATGAATCCTGTCTATAATATTCCTCCTTCCCCAGTGATTATCCAGCTTTGGCTTAACTATCATCTCCAATGACCTTCCCTCTCTCCTAGTCTTCCAATAGATAGCTTAACTTGCTGGTTTTTTCTTATGTGGGCTATAATCAGCCTTCTTGCAACTAACACCCATTGGTCCTACTTTTGCCACTTGGGGCCAAACAAATCCAATAGTTGAAAGCAGCTATTCTTACTCCTCAACCTGTTTGTATGTGGGGGTGAGTGTGTATGTGTGTACATATGCAACAAATTAAAATTTTTTATTCTCCAGGACAAGAATTGCATTTTCATTTTATAGTACTGATAAGTGCAATGGTCACTTCTGTCCCTCTCCAAACATTCAAATATTCAGAATGTCCAGATTTACAGAAGGGGCTCAGATATTATTTTTAATCTGCCACTGCACCCAGCCTTGGCTACAAATTTGAGCCCTTTGGGTTTTTGAAAAGCTATGTAGGATGCTTTCTCTTCTAGTACATGAATCCACCTCTTCACTGGTGGATCCAGAAGAGGCATCACTAGAGAAAGCTGCTCCAGCACTTGGGAATCCCCCAACATGTCTACTGGTATAGCCCCTGCTCTCTGGCATTGCTTAGTAATGATGGTGTTGCAGAACATCTTTCTGCTGAAGCTTAAATTCTTCCTTCTTGGAAGTCTGTTTCTTATTTAGCCAGTTGATTATTTCATTACCTTTGTCAAGGTCTTCATTACTAATTTTCCCTTGGTGTTTCTCATCCTCACTGTAGATTTCATGTAAAGTACAAAATTCTAGTAAGTTCCTGGAAGATATCTCACCTCTGCTCATTTTTAGTCTGTATTTTTCAGCTTCTGGGACCATACTAGGACCAATTTTGGGGCTGATGTCTTTTTTGCTGAGGCAGCCCTTATCATTGGTGATGGTGATCTTACTCTCTTGTGTTCTTATCTACAGCAGATACACTGAGGATGCCATTTGCATCAATTTCAAAGATCACTTCAATCTCAAGCACCATAAGGAAGAGGGGTTGGAGAAGAGGGGAGTCCTGTGAGCTCAAAATTGATAGGTAAACCTGGATAAGCACTCAAATTTGTTCTCACACAAGATGGCAGCCTGGACAGTGGCACTATAAACAATAGCCTCATCAGGAATGATACTCCTATTCAGCTCCTTGCCATTGAAATCTTGCAAAAGTTTCTGGATCTTGGGGATGTGAGTAGAACCACTCACCAAAATAATGTCATGGATCTGTGACTTATCTTAGGGCCTTTTTCATCCAGTGTGCTCCAGAAGAGGTCAATAATTCAGCTCTTCAAATGGGCAAAAGTGATAGAGGTATAAAAGTCAAAACCATCATAGAGGGAGTCAGTCTCAGTACTGGCCTTGGTTCTGGAAGAGAGGATATATTTTACATGTTAGTAAGGGGTTGTGAAGGCAGCAGAAAGCCCTTTTGTCCCCACTGGTATCCTTCTTGTGCTTGTACTTGAACCCAGTAATACAATGGTTGACCATATGGTCACCAAAGTCTTCTGCACCCAAGAGAATATCCCCAGCTATGGGCCTGACTTCAAAGATGCCAATTTCAATATGAGGATGGAGACATCGAAAGTGAAGTGTAAAGGTCAAAGATCAACATATTTCTTTTGGCACTAACCTCTTTATCCAAGCCATAAGCAATACCAGTAGCAATTGAGTCACTGATGATTCAGACAAGATACATTGAGATCAGTGATAGTTCCAGCATCTTTGGTGGTCTGATATTGAGAATCATTGAGGTAGGATGGTACTATGACCACGGTATTTGGAAGTCTTTCCAAAACTTCAGCAATTTCTTTCAACTTGGTCAAAACCATAAAACACTCCTGGATAGAAACTTCTGGTATTCTCTTTGTATTCCTCTTGGCCTATGTCATTAGCAACTGTGAATGGTGATATGTTTCACATCTGACTATATGATTGCATCACTCAATATCTGACCAATCAAATGTTGGCACCATAAATTGCTGGTGGGGTTCACTTCAACTTTATTGTTTTTAGCATCACTAATCAAACTTTATGTGTTGGTGAAGGGAATGTAGTTTAGAGTGGTCCTGTTTTCTTGGTCATTGGCTATGACTTCCACTTTGCTACGTTGGAAGATTCTCACATAGTAATCAGTGGTACCAAGATCAATGCCAACGGTGGGTCCCTTTGTCATCATTGTAGAGTGTTGGAGCCACTGTGGCCTGATGAGTCACCAGGGCTGCTGTGGTACCATGTAAGACTCCCTCCAACTTCTGTTCCATCCCCAGTGCCCTGAATGAATCTTCCATTTTCTATTCTCTGTTTTCAAGGTGTTTTCAAGTATTACTCTAACAAACAGTGGCTAGGGTGTGGAGATGTTTGGTTTAGCAGGAAAACTATTTCCTCTTTAGGGTCCCCATCCTTGTGGGGACATAGCCACTCTTTCCCTATTCCTTCTTTCAAACCTCCCCATAACCATGATTTTTCTTGCAGTCACATAGCCTTTGGCTCTGTTTCTGGAGAGTCGGGGAGGAAAGAAGGATAAAGTTCCTTTTCTTTTTACCTGTTCAGGGCAGAGAAACGGGAAACAATTGCTCAAAGCCACTGTATTGCAGGAAGCTTCCTTCTGCTTACCAAATATGTTGCCTAATGTACTACAGCTTAGCTCATTCTTTTTGACCAGTATGGGTTCGTGTGTTTTTCCCCCTTTTTTGGGGGTAGGGAGAATAATAATACTGAGCAGTAAAATCTCTTTGTTTTGGGTTGAACCAAATGAAGGATCGATCTCTCTCTTTCTGTCTCTGTCTCTCTCTCTCCCTTCTCTCTTCTTCCCTCCCTCTTTTCCTTCCTCTCTTTCCCTCCCTCCCCCCTTCCTTCTCCTTCCCTTCATCCCTTTATCCCTCCTTCCTTTGCCCCTCCCTCCCCAACTCCCTCTCTCTCCTTCCCTCCTTCTCTTTCTTTCCTTCCCATTTCCTCTCCCCTTCCTTCTTTTTCTCCCTCCCTCCCTTCCCCCTCTTCCTATCCTCCTTCCTCTCTCCCTTCCTCCTCCTCCCTTTGTCCTGTCCTCCCTCCCCACTCTCATAGGCTTTTACTCTACCCACACTGAATGTTATCTTAGAGAAAATGTTTTTTTTTTTTTTAAGAATACTTGGCTAATACAGAAAGTGAACAGACTATTTAAAAAAAAAAAAGGAATGGGAAGTAGCCTCAGTGAGAACCAGTATGAAGTAGGAGGTGGAGGTAGAGGTTTCACCACTTTGGTTCTCAACAGACATGGAAATGCTACCTTCTCTAGTCTCTTGCTCTTTCCATACTCTCCAGTAGGTTTAATGTCCCTGCAGTAGTGAAGGTTGTGGTTCAGGGTGCAACTGGCTTTCTCATCTTCTCTTTCTCTCCTGGTTACCATGTCATTGTCAAGGAGCCCTGTCTTATCCTGAACATTAGATTGTAAGCTGCTTGAGGAAAGGGACTGTCTTTTACATCTTTTCATATCCCCAGAGCTTAACACAGTGCTTGGAACATAAATGTTTATTGAACT
The DNA here is from genome assembly GCF_900497805.2 of Vombatus ursinus. NCBI lineage: Eukaryota > Metazoa > Chordata > Mammalia > Diprotodontia > Vombatidae > Vombatus > Vombatus ursinus. The sequence continues at coordinate 3,494,476 of NW_020950098.1, forward strand.
GAATTGAATAGATTACCTCCTATTGTCAGATTACAGTTCTTTCCTTCCTTTCAGATGAGAGAAGAAAGAATTTTTCCATTCAAAGAGTCAAAACTTCACAGTCCCCTGGCTCCCAGAGGCTCTTACACCTAACCACTGATAACTTTATATTTGTCCACAGACTTTATTGGGGCGTCTAGGTGTCACAATGGATACAGCACCAGGCCTGGAGTCGGGGAAGATCTGAGTTCAAATCTGGCCTTAGACACTTACTAGCTGTGTGATCCTGGCCAAGTCACTTAACTCTGTTTGCCTCGGTTTCCTCATCTATAAAATGAGCTGGAGAAGGAAATGGCAAATCACTCCAGTATCTTCGCCAAGAAAACCCCAAAAGGGGTCACGGAGAGTTGGACATGACTAAAACAACCGAACAACAAAGAACAGACTTTGTCTCTAGTGATCTCTTACATTTCTTCCCAGCAACAGAAATTTTGCAGTCTCTGGCAAAATCAGCTGTGCTTTGCTTATTTTCTGGAATTATACATCACAGTATCAAAATAAACATAAGTACTTAACAAAATAAGGACGATTAATTCCGTCTCTCACATAATCATTTCAGGATGTCATTCAGCACAAAGATACATGAACAATATGGGCAGTAGACATAATACAGTGTAAATCAAAATTTTTAACCTGGGGTCCATAAAATTGTTTCCAAAATTTTTTTTTGATAACTGTATTTTAATGCTGTTCAATTTTCAATACAATTAGTATTCTTTCTAATCTTATTTATTTTATGCATTTAAAATTTTCTGAAAAGGGATCCATATATCAGACTGCCAAAGAGATCTGTAACACAAAAGATTTTAGGAACCTTTATTAGGACATTCCTTGACAAGCTGCATCAGTGATTACTAACAATAACAACCTGCATTTATAAAGTGCTTTAACGTTTGCAAAGCACGTACACATATCCTCTTCTTGGACCCTCACAACAACCTTGGTAAGTAGAAGCTATTATCCTCATTATACAGTTTCTTCAACTGTAAAGTGAGAGGATTGGGGTAGATGGTTCCTGAGGTGTCTTCCAGCTCCAAATCTATGATACTGTCATTTCCTCTGAAAATACCATTGAAGGTGGTAAAGCTGAATGTGAAATTTAAAAGAAACTCATTCTTGCTGCATTATGTTATTAAGTCATTTCAGTTGTGTCTGACTCTGACTCCCCTTATGGTTTTCTTGGCAAAGATACTGGAATGGTTTGCCATTTCCTTCTCCAGCTCATTTTACAGGTGAGGAAACTGAGGCCAACAGGGTTAAGTGACTTGGCCAGGGTCACACAGCAAGTAAACGTCTGAGGTCACATTTGAACTCAGGAAGATAAGCTTTCCTGACTCCAGTCCGGGCACTCTATGTACTATGGTGCCACCTAGCTGCCCGAATGCCTCTTTTACTAAAAGCATTGACATGAGATAAGAAAACAGATTTTCCCTTTGGGAGATAAGAGACACTTTTACCTGAGCTGAACTAGGAGATTGATGGAAGAAAGAGAAAGAAAGTGGAGGGATCGATGTTAGACTTTTCATAAGCCTCAAAGAAACACCCAGGACCAAATATAGACAGATATATCTAGACCTGTCTTCTTTCCCTTTTGGGAAAGAAATGATAAGATCAGGAAGTTCATATATCCGGGGAGCTGAGAGCCTCTTTTAGTCTGAGAGGTTTGTGTTGTTTTTCTAAGCTTCCCTCAGCATTTCAGGAAAACTTAGGTTCTTGGAGGAGAGGGGAGGAGGGAGAACATGAATGACCCAAGCAGTATATATGGTGTAAAGCCTAATAGAAAAGGATTCCACTAAGCTTGTGTGGTTGGCAAAAGTCACTCCCCTAGCAACTCAGCTACCTTACCAGTGCCTGATCTTATTTGGGATCTCTCCCTCTCTCTCTCACTTTCTCTCTCTCCTTCTCTCTCTCCCATCTTCTGCTCTCTTTATCTCTCCTCTCTTACTTTTTCTCTCTCTCTCCCCCCTCCTCTTCTCTATCTTTCCTCTCTTACTTTCTTTCTCTCTCCCCCATCTGCTCCTCTCTCTCTCTTTTCCCCCTTCTTCTCCTTTTCTCTCTCCCTCCTCTCCTCTTTCTCACTCTCTCTCCCATCCTCTCATCTTTCTCTCCTTTCCCCTCTTCTCTCCTCCTTCTCTCCTTTCTTTCTCTCTCCTCTCCTTTCTTCTCTCTTCTTTCTCCCTCCCTCCTCTCCTCTCTTATTTTCTCTCTCTTTCCTGCTCTTTCTCTGTCTCACACACACACACACACACACACACACACACACACACACACACACACACACACACACACACACACACACACCCCTCCGTAGGTGTGTCCCTTGAAAGAAGGGACTGTTTTTGCTTCTGTGTCTTCAGAGCCCAGTAGAATGTCTCTCACATAATAGGCACTCAATAAATGCTTGTTGATTGGCAACTATAGTGGCTTGTCTATAATAAGTAAACAAGCATCTATTAAGCCCTTACTGTGTGCCAGGCACTGTGCTGAACACTGGGAATACTGATACCTAAAAGCTAGCTGAAAAGTGTGGGGAAGGTGGATTGTGGATGTGAAGAAAGGAGAGGGCGGGCATTATAAACAAAGTCCAGAAGAGTCAGGAGAGCAGCTGGCCTTGGCCTTCTCCTTAAGATGGAGATTCAAGGAGGAACCAGCCGATCAGAAAGACAGAGGCCTCAGGCTGGAGGCTACTTCCATTTTATGGAGTCCAAGGTGAAGTAAGCTTCCAGGGGGAGAGGTCTGTGGATATCATTCTAGTATCACCCTCCAGACAGCTTCAATTAACAGATGAGGGTACAGGTGTCAGCCGAGACCTAACCTATAGAGTCTGTTTGAGGTTTTGGACTACAAGGGGATAATAGATTCAGAGCTGGAAGGGACCTTGAAGGTCATTTCTCCAACCACGTGGTACAAGTGAAGGCTGTGAAACCTGAGGCCCCAGGGAGGTGGGGTTCACTTATCCAGGGTCATGAGATCATTGATTTAGAGTTGGAAGGGAGCTTAGAAGTCATCAGTTCAAACCCCTCATTTTTCAGATAAGGAAACTGAGGCCCAGAGGGGTTAGGTCACTTGCCCAGGGTCCCAAAACTGTAAGTTATCTGAGGACCACTCAAATCTAGGTTCCCTGATTCCAGACACTAGTAAGAATCTGAGGCAGAATTCAGCCTGAGTCTTCTTGACTTCATGTCTACTGCCTTGCCCAGGTAGAGATGGAATTTGAACCCAGGTCCTCTGGCTCCAAATCCAGCACACTTTGCCTTCCATCACACTGTCTCCTGCCTCCCTCCTCAAAAAGACGCCAAGCCTATTCTAGGTATACTCCAAAGTTACGTCTGGGCAGCCTGGTGATTCAATGGATAGAGCTCTGGGCAAGTGGTGAGGAAGACCTGAGTTCAAATCCTGCCTCAGACACTTACTAGCTGGGTAATCCTGGGCAAGTCACTTACCCTTAGTTTGCCTCAGTTTCCCCATCTGTAAAATGGGGATAATTATAGTACCTACCTCCCAGGATTGTTGGGAAGATCGAATGAGATAATAATTGTAAAGCTCCTGGAACATAGTCATTATTCAGTCGTGTCTGACTCTTCATGGACCCCATTAGGGGTTTTCTTGGCAGAGATACCAAAGTGGTTTGCCATTTCCTTCTCCAGCTCACTTTACAGAGGAGGAAACTGAGGCAAACGGGGTTAAGTGACTTGTTTAGGGTCACATAGCTAGTGTCTGAGCGGCACACAGTAAGCGCTATATAAATGTTAGCTAATGTTGGCGTTGGCGGTGTTGCTCTGGAGGAATTGGAGCACCGAAAGGGTTAACGCAGTCTAGGCAACGTCAGGGGAAAATCCCCGCCCCTTGAGGTCGGAGACGCGGCTTCCGCTCCCAGCGCCCACTGCGTCGGCTGACCGGGCGGAAGTGTGGCAGCTGGCGGAAGTAGTTCTCCCCGTGGGCTCCGAGGGCCGTGAGCTCCAGGTGAGTGGGTCCTGCGCTTGGCCGCTGGCCGGGGCTTCCCTCTTCCCACGTAGCCCGGCACGGCGAGCGTCCCCGCCCGGAGGGGGTTCCTGGAGAAGCGCGGCCGGGGCTGCCCCAGGCCCCCCTGGGCAGCGCCGGGCCTGGCCGCGGAGGGAGGAAAGCAGCCCCGGCTCGGCTCGGTCCGTCCGGGCCTTCTCTGCCGACCTCCCCCCGGGATCAGCCTCGACCATCCAGCCCCCGCGAGGCTCTAACCTTACACTTGAGTCCCTTCATTTGACTGAGGGAGAAACTGAGTCCCACAGAGGGAAAGGGAATCCCCTGCAGGTCACGTGGCGAAAGAACCGGAAGAGGCCGAAATTCCCGGTTGTTGTCGTCGCCCCATGTGGCCTCTGGCCAATGAACACTTTGGGCGAAGTAGAGAGTGGGAGCCGTTGATAAGTCTGCTGACATTTACTAATTAATAAATTAATTAAGCCACAAGAGTTTACCACGTGCCTGCTGTGATAGGAGCGCACAGGATGAAACAGTCTCTGCTTCCAAAGAGCTTCCTTACATTCTAACAGGGGACAGGCGCGTATATGTCTATGCAGCCCGAGTGTAAAGGTGGTAGATCCGTACACACACC
>NW_020950098.1:3499112-3531549 GCF_900497805.2 Vombatus ursinus
ATGTGTGTGTATCAGGCTGCATGCAGAAAATGGTGCCTGAGGGGCATCTTGAAAATGAGGGGCTCTGAGACCCAAGTAAGGGGGTAGTGAACCACAGGCCTGATGGGAGGGGGATGCCACATAATGGGCACGAACAAAAAAGGATTGACTTGTCACGGATTTAGTACTGGAATTGTATTTCGTTCATCCATTCTAGGCCCTTCATTTTATGAATGAGAAAAAAGTCTCGACTGAGTACTAGAGAGAAGGCTTTAGATTGTGAAGTCCCAGAGGACCGGGAATGTTTTTGCTTTTCTTTGTATTCCCAGTGCCTGAGAATAGAAAGTGCTTAGCAAATGTTTGCTGACTTGGCCCTGAACTGAGGTTGTAGCTGGAGATCGTGGAGGAGAGATGTGAAGGTCGACATGGCAAGATCTGGCATCCTACTGAATACAGGAGGTCATCTAGTGAGGAGTTGAGGACCCTGAGCCCCTGGGAGTGCAGTGGAAAGAATGCTAAAGGAGTCAGAAGACCTGGGTTTTGAGTTCTAGTTCTGCTAGTTAAGATTCTGGATCAGTCACTTAACTACTCTGATTGTCCTTCTTCTCATCTGTAAAAGGAAGGGGCTAGAAGAGAGTGCTTTCCAATTCTAAATCTGTGATCAGGCAATCAATTAGACATTTACTTTCTGTCCATTATATGCCAGTTACTGTGCCTTGGCACTGGACATCCCTCATACCTGCAGTGCACTGCCCCCTTACCTATGCCTCAGAGTCCCTCTCTTTAAAGATGCAGCTCAGGTACCATCTTCTGCATGAAGCCTTTCCTAATCCTCCCCCTCCTCCCCCAAGGGAAGTGACCTCCGTCCTGTACTGCCTTATATTTAACTACTTTGTATCTATGTATATACAGTTTTTAAAATTAACTTTATATCAGTGTTGAAATATGTTTTTGTATATCCTTGACCTCACCATTAGAAAGTAAGCTTCCACTAGTAAGGATTGTTTCATTCTTTGTACTTGTATATCCAGCATGTAGCACGGCACCTGGCACATAGTAACAACTTAAATACATGTTGACTAATTGTAGCATCATGCCTTGCTTGTGGGACTTCTTTGTCTTTCCAAAGACTCCATTGCCTTTTAGCTGCATATATCAAAATTCTCACTGATAAACTACATTGAAGCCCTTAAAAAAATTTGGGGGCGGGGTGTTAAATACAATTCTTGGCTTCTAAATACAAATTAGAATATTGGTCTTCAAAGGTATGTATTAAATAAACATAATGTTCCCAAGTTTCTTCCTTTTAAATCAACATGAGCAGAATGTGGATTGTTACCTTTTCTTGGACTTGAATTTGACTTTAATTTATTGCCTGGTTTTTAGATCTTTGCTTTGTTAATTTGTTAGCAAACTTTCTAATTTTGGAAAAATTATTTTGTTACTTTTAGGTAAAAATGGCAAAAAGCTTACGGAGTAAGTGGAAAAGGAAGATGCGTGCAGAAAAGAGAAAGAAGAATGCACCAAAGGAACTTAGTCGCCTAAAAAGTATACTTAAAATAGATGGTGATGTTTTAATGGAAGAGGTTAAAGACATAGTAACCGTGGTAGCACCTGGAAAAATCAAAGAGAAAACAGACTCTGTGGGGAAAGATCAAGAGGGTAAGTTCATGTGCACAGTTGTTTTTCCCACTTTCATTTTTCTTTCTTGGTGTGTGTGTCTCTCTCTCTCTCTCTCTCACACACACACACACACACACACACACACACACACACGTACCCACAAACACTCTCCTCCTTGTGACCCCCCCAACACCCCATTAGTTCCTGTGCTTAAGTATTCCAGTGTATTTATGATCTTATCAGTGTGGCACTCTTTGCTTCAGACTTTTTCTGGGCAGTTTTTGTTTATGTTTTCCCATAGACCCTTCACAGAAGATCCACTAAACCTTCAACCTCTTTGTGTTCAGTGAGTACCAGTGGAGCACTGTGGTGGACCATCTTTTGTCACATTCTCTCACTGAATTTCCAGTTGACACCTTTTCTGAGCATATATTTTTTTTTTAATATTATCTCCTGTGCTGCCTGTGCATAAATCGCCATTAGAAGTCTTCTGCTGGATTCTTATACCCATCATGTACCTTCTTCTTTGTTCTTTGATTCTTAAGAGATCGTGGTATTTCAGTATCTGCAACCAATAGAGCAATTCTTGAGGGCTTATGTGCCTTCAGACTCTATGATAAAGTGCTTTGAAATAAGTTTGTGTCAATAAATATATTTATGGTGAAGCACTATATATCTTGGCAATGTGTTGCCAAAATTTGTGGCATTTGTGTGAAGTAGCTCCATCATGTGTACCACAGAAAGATTTCATTGTGATTGTATCTAGATAGAGTTCTGTATATGTGAGGTACCTTTCTTATTTGCTTTAATTTATCCCATCCAATTTTAACTCCATAAGCCTATCAGAACTTGTAGAAGAATTTAGAAATCTTGACAAAAAGCATAAACATATTTAGCTTTGTATTCATTCTCAACATAAATAGGAATGGACATGTTATTTTCATATATATATATATATATATATATACACACATACACATATATAATGTGAGCTTTATTTTTTTTTTTTTTTTTTTTTTGGACAATTGGGGTTAAGCAACTTGCCCAGGGTCACACAGATAGTAAGTGTCAAGTGTTTGGTCTGAGGTCGAATTTGAACTCAGGTCCTCCTGACTTCAGGGCCAGTGCTCTATCCACTTCTCCACCTAGCTGCCCCAAAATATGAGCTCTTTGACAGTAGGGGTTTTTTCATTCTTCATATTTCTGGCAACTAGATAACACAGTGCCTGGCCCATAAATGACATTTAATAAATGCTCGTTAATTAATTGACTAATAACTGGGCATCTTCCTCCATCCCACTCTGCTTTTCTTTTCTCTGGATAGCCAGTTTTCTGTATCACACTTTCTTTTCAATATTTAACTATTAATTTGGCATGTTTTTATTAAGTCCCTGTTATATGCAAGGGACTTTTCAAGGGAATATACAAAGATGAATGAGATATAGTCCTTACCATCAAGAGACCAATAGTCTAGTATAGGAGATGACTCATACACTATAAAAAATAGCATATAAATGTCTAAGAAAAGTAAAAATGTATTATGACAAGTAGGATGAAGAGGTTCCTTTTAGTTGGGGGAACAAGGAAAGCTTCATGTAGGAGGTGGTATTTGAACTTACAGGATGAGTGAGACTTCAGTAGGCAGAGGGTGAGGGCATTCCAGTCACAGCAGAAAGTTTGAGTGAAGGGATGGAGGTACAAAAACATTGGATCCTTATTGCTACATGATCATCTTTTCTTATATCTCTGATGCTCTCTCACACTCCCCACGGCAGCTTCTTCAGTTCTTTTCTCTCCTTGAGAGCTCCTCTGACCCCAAATACCCCAAAGTCCACTTTCTCAGCACTCTATGGCTGTAGCTCAGCAGACACTGAGGCTAGCAGCTCTGTCTACGTCAGACTTGGATTGCCAAAGCCAAAGTTCTCATCTTCTTTGAACTTCCTGAAGTATTTTATACTGTTGACATCTACCCTTTCTGAATGCTTTTTCCTTCCTTGGTCTCTGTGATACTGCTGTCTTTTTCCTCCTCCTTTACTGATTGGTTCTTACCTTTCTCCTTTGCTTATTTATCATCGTTCTTCTGTCCATAAGTGTAGGGGTCTCCTGTGCCTCTGTCTTCAGCTCTTTTTTCTCTCTGCATTCTCTCCCTTGGTGAGAATTTACTCCTGTGGCTTTAATTATTTATTATTTATTTATTAATTATTTATTACCTCTATGCAGGTGAGTTCCAAATCTGTATAGTCAGTCTTTTTCCCCTCCTCTGAACTTCAGTTCTGAAGGAAATATCTGCTAAGCATCTCCATCTAGATGTCTTATAGGCAACTCAGATTCAGTATATCAGTTTCCAACACCCTTAAATTTACTCATCTCATGGATCACAACACCATCCTCCTACACATTCAGTTTGAAAACATTGGAATCTTCTTTGATTCTTCCCTTTCCTTTATTCCTCACATTTAACCACTTGCGAAGACCTCTAAATTCTAGGTGTGTCTTTCCCCTTGTCATGATGCTACCCTACCCTCAAGTTCAAACCCTCTTCACCTTTCATCTAGATTATTGTTAATAACTTCCTTTCTGGTCTCTTTGATTCTGAGTTTCTATTCTCTCTCTAATTTATTCTTCATACAACTGCCAAGTAATTTCCCAAATCACTGATCTGCCCATGTCTCTCCCCAAAAAGCCTTCAGTGGCTCCCTATTGCTAAGGGAAAATTCAGAGTCTTTATTTAGCCTGACATTTAAGGCCCTCCACAGTATGGCTTATTACTCATTGCTTCTTACTTCACATGTTCTAAGCAAACCTGGACTTGTAAAACCAGTTGATTTTATATTCCTTCTGCTTCCAAGCATCTGTGTAAGACAGCCACTGTTCCTGGATGAATTCCCTTTTCATCACTGCTTTTCAGAATCTGGTATCTTCCTCTAAGCTTCCTTTCAGGTGTCATCTCTTCTGGAAATTCTTTTTGATCCCTCCAGCTGAAAGTATTTTATTTGCTCTTACATTTTTCTTCTTTTTTTTTTTTAATTAAATTAAGTTTTTTTGGTTATATTTTAGGTGCCAAACTGTCTCCTTCCCTTCTTCCCCCCGCCCCCACTGTGCACCAGAGAAGGCCACCATTTGACACAAATTTATAAATATATGTAAAACCATACTATGCACACTTCTTTTTATCAATTCTTTCACTGGAAGTAGAAAGCATCTTCCTTCATAGGTCCTCTATATCACACTTTAACATTTAATTAATATTTATAGAAACTGAAGTCTTATGATGTAATAAGCCAGTTGCTTCTTTCCTGGATCCTACAAAATCTTGCTAGTGTTTTGCAGTTTTCATAATAAGATTTTCATTACTTTTTCAGGTGAATCGAAAATGGAAGTGGATGTTAAAAGAAACAAAAAGAGTCTTTTAGATGAACATGGACAGTACCCAGTTTGGATGCACCCGAGGCAAAGGAAAAAACTAAAGGCAAAACGGGGCAAAGGGAAAAACAAAGTGAAGGCAGCAAAAGCAGCAAAGGGTCTGGCCTGGTAGAGTTTAAAGGCCTGGAAACACATCACGTGGACATGTTTGTTCAGAATATATACTTTGATTGAATGAAAATCATTTGTTTCCGTAGTCTGCCTTCACCAGTTACTTCGGCTGAAACACGAAATATCTTTTTTCCATACTTCATTTGAGTCTTCATTATTAAACATTCTTTTTTGTTTGTCAGTGTTAGCTGCACCAAACTTTTGTCTGTGTCAGTGATTTATCTGATCCAGCAGTTTTCAGCAGATGAACTGTGTAATCATTACATATTCTTGCACTTTTGGCAAATATATATGATAAAGATACAACATAGGCTGTTATCAAATTTTAGACAGCCCCACTCTAAAAAACAAAAGGTGTCATATTTTTTATAATTTCTTAGACATAAGTGTTGTTTATCTAAACAGAACTTGTGTTCCTACAGTTTTTTTTTTGCTCTATAAGGAAAAATAAAAAAATAAAAAACTATATTCTGTTTAAATCATGAAGTCTGAAACTTTGCTTTTATATGTCATTAAGAAATGAATTCTTTGCCACTAAGGTGGATAACTGATACTTGCATTCTTTTACCAAATACACTGTTATTGCTACCCTTTGTTTTTGTATTATGTTTATTCCCTACTGTATCTTTTCCCTCACTCCCTCCCAGGGAGCCATCCTGTATAATAAAGAGTAAAAGTTAAAGTTAAGCAAAACTCTAACATATTGAAAAAGTTCCACATCCATGGTCTCCCACCTCTGCAAAAAATTGGAAGAGAAGTGCCTTATCTCTTTTTTGGGGTCAAGTGTAGTCACAGTTTTGAAGCACCTGGTTTTATTTATTTGGTTCTTTTCACTTATTTTAGTCATTGTATATATTGAGGGTTTTTTTTGGTTTTACTTATTTTGCCATATACAACTATTTCCATGCTTTTCAGTGTTCACTATATTAATAGTTAAGTACACATACGGTAATATTCCATTGCATTCATCTACCACAATTTACTTAGCTCTTTTACAGTCAATGGGCATCCACTTTGTTTCTAATTCTTTGCTACCACAAAAAGTGCAATATTTTGGTGCATATGGAGCTTTTCTTTTTTGATACTGATTTCCTAATAGTGGAATCTCTGGGTCAAAGGATATAGAAATTTTAGTCACTCTCTTCAAATAATTCCAAATAACATGGCAGCGTGGTTGAACTAATTCATAGCTCCACCAACAATGCATTAGTCTTCCTATCTTTCCATAACTCTTCCAACATTGACTATTCTCATCTTCTGTCATTTTTGCCAATTTGCTGGGTGTGAGGCAAAATCTCAGAGTTTTGATTTACATTTCTTTACTACTAGCGATTTGGAGCGTGTCTTTCATAGGATTAATAGTTTGTAATTCTTTTGAGAACCACTTATCTTTTAGGTAATGGCCTATCATATTTTTGTCTTATCTATGTTTCCTAGATAGTACTTTTATTAAGTTTGTATACATAAAATTACTTGTGTTAATAAAAGTAAGATTGATTTTCAGATTAGTTAAGTAATCCAAAGGAGAGACAACCTGGTGCAAAGGGAAGAGCATGAGTTCTGGCTTTGCAGCTAACTTGATGGATGCCCTTGAGCAACGGCATCTCTGGGCCTTGATTTTATCATTTAGAATGAAGAAATAGAGCTAGATGTGCTGCAGTGGAAAGAATTCTAGGGGCAGGTAGGTGGTGCAGTGGATAGAACACTGGCCCTCGATTCAGGAGGACCTGAGTTCAAATTTGGCCTCAGACACATAACACTAATTAGCTGTGTGACCCTGGGCAAGTCATTTAACCCCATTGCCTAGCCAAAAAAAAAAAAAAGAATTCTAGCTCTAGAGGCTTCTCCAAAGGAGGGAGCCAGGCAACTGGGACAGCATTGTTCTGGGCTCTGTGAACCTGGCAAATCTATTGATTTATCATTAAAAAAAGATAGACCCTGGCATTTGTCCTACCCATTTGGAACTTCTTTGCTTTGATCTGGAGTTTGCTTCTTGGTATTTTTGCTATTCACCATTTTCAAACCAGGCTTATATCGGGCAATTTTTTTCTCTGATCCCCAGTTTCCTAGATCTCTCACATTTTACCATTCTGCTTGATTCTCTAAAGTGAATGGGAATTTTCTCATACGCAGTTGCCTTTAAACCACCAGATGGAGCTCATGCTAAGGGCTAAATCATTCTCTTAGACCATTCTGATTCATAAACAATACAGTATATTTAAAAATAAAACATGGTTGCAATGATGAAGAATTAGCTGGACTGGAAAGGCACACTCTACCAACTGATACCTACTCTTAGCTTAAAAAATTCAGGGTCCTTGTTAAAAGTGGGGAAGGGAATGTGTACTAGGAATGTATATGTAGAGCCTATATCAGGTTGCATGCTGTCTTAGGAAGGCAGGAGTAGAGGGAGGGGGACAAAATTTAAAACTCAAAAGTTTATGGAAGTGAATGTTGAAAACTCAAAATAAATTAAAAAAAAAGTGGGGAAGGGGAAAAAAATGAGCAAAGGAACTTGTCTCTTCATAGTTCTTTGTTCTTTTAGCAGTGGTCTCCAAGTTTTTTTGATACTGTACCCCATCAGTAAAAAGATGTTGAGCATATACACCAATGTATATTTGCAAACCATGTAATTACTATTAATCGTGTTCATTATTAAATTGGCATAAAAATAGACATTTTTAAAAAGATGAACTAAAGATGGAGTAGTATTCAATCCTAGAGTCAATGGAGAGCCATTGGAATTTACTGAGTAGCACAGGGCCATGGTCAGACCTTCCCTTTAGGAATATCAGTTTAACATCATGGAGTCAATCCTCTGACAATTAAAGCCCTTCATAACCCTCTCCCTCTTTCCTTACATCTTATACCCTGCCACTTATTCTGTAGTCCAGGGACATTGGCCTTGCTGTGTCTTGTACATCTATCTCTCTGCTTCAGCCATTTTTGCTGGTTGTCTCTCATTTCGGGAATGCTCTCCTTCCTCCTCTCCACCTTCTACCTTCCTTTAAGTCGCAGTTAAAAGCTTACTTTATACAGGAAGCCTCCCTTGATTCCCCATAGTTCTAGTGCATCCTGTCTGTTGATTATTTTCAATTTATCCTGTTTGTAGTTTTTTATAAATTTGTTTTTCAGTTGTTTTTCAGTCCTATTTGACTCTTTGTGACCCCATTTGAGATTTTCTTGGCAAAGAGACTGGAGTAATTTGCCATTTCCTTCTGCTCATTTTATAGATGAGGAAACTGAGGCAAACAGGGTTAAGTGACTTGCTCAGGGACACACATCTAGGAAGTGTTTAAGGCTGGATTTGAATTTGGGAAACAGCCTTCTTGACTCTAGGCCCAGTGCTTGCCTTCTGAAGGGTAGGGGAAAGAAGCAGCCCATCTTCTCACCCTCCAATTAGTTACCCACTGGGGTTATGTACCCTATCTTTGGAGATCACTTTAGGTTTCTAGACTTATAGCAGCTTACCTTCAAAGTTCCTTAGTCTCAAAATATTCACAGAAACTTGACTGACCCCATTGTAAAAGTGACTAATAATGCCTTGCCTTTAAACTAGTGGGCTATTGTAAATTCATATTTGGAATTAAATAGTTTGCATTTTACAGTTACAAAGTATTTTGCCTACATGATTTCACTTAGTTATCACTATAGTCCTATAGGGTGGAGTGCAAATATCAGCCCATTTTACAGATGGTTAAACTCAGACTCAGAGATGTTAATAATTTGTTATGGTCATACAACTAGAAAATGGCAGAAACTGAGCTTGTACCTGGGTCTTAATTTTATGACCACTGGGATCTTTCCAATATAATGCATTGCTTCTACTACACTATACTATCTCAAGGTTAGTAGGGTTTTTATTGTTACAAGAGGCCTTTACTGAATAAAGGATATAAATGGCCCCTGAAGCTCTATATTGGATGGTTGGAGTGAAGTTTGATTACATTTGTTTTTGACCCTTGTTTGTCCTTAGTTATGGAAGACCAGTGACATCATGGGATGATGTCTAGACTAGCACATGAATTAGATTTAAGTAAGATGGAGTTGCACAGAGTTGTCAGCCTCATTCTCTCTTTCAGAGTCATCAAAGTCTAGTGGCAGGACAAAAGTCGAGATGACTGGTGATGGCCCAGGATCTAAGGGATGACCTTATTTTCTTTGTTGTCTGGCCAAGTTTTAAGAGCCCCACAGCACCTGCTGCAGCTGCCTTCATGGCTGTTGGAACAAATTGTTGTCATCTACTCATTCCACCAGGGGAAGTCTTTACATGCTTGGGGTAGACACCCCCCCCCCCCAACTCACTGACAGATTTGAGCCCTGTTGGTTAGCCTAAACCTGGTTTAGGCTGTCTGCTGAGACGGTTTACCTGGATGTGGCTGCTGCATATGCTACAGCTTCTTGGAGCCATAGGTGAGAGTTGAGTGCCAGATGCTGGTTGTCCTTGAATGCCCCATACCCTAATGTGACGTTGTAGATCAGATTTTCCATTATTTCAATTATTGAGAAATATACTTTCTATTGACTTTTCTTCTGCGTATAGTATTCAGTGAATGTAGAAAGCATCAAAAACTTCGCCCTTCGGAAACTTAAAGGGGTCAGTTTTGTTAAGTAGTGTTTTGGCTTACTAAAACTGAGACTAAAAGAGATTTAATGCTTTACTATTTTATCCTGAAAATTTCTCTGGTAAACATGTTCATAAATTGTTGAGTAAGTGAGGAAACTGAGACCAAAGAGGTGAATCCCAATGTCATCACAAATAAAACAAATGAAATTTGGACCCAAGTCCAGGGAATCCAAATGCAATGTGTTCCCCCCCCCACTGCCCTACATTTGCCAACTTGGGGTGGGACTGGGGAAGGTGGCATGTTAGTGATTTAACAAATGAAATACTAGTTTCTTATCACTGTGGCACCCTGATTTAAAGTAAAATAAAGATCCAACCTGTTGCTAAGCGCTCATTTGATATGTTAAATGTTGTAGTGTTTTAGTAATGGACTAGACCAACTTTTGTAGATTTCTGGACCCTACACAAGTCCAGAATTAAGTGTTTTGCTGGCAAAAATAATTAAGCCTGAAATCTTATTAGGGTTACTGATGTTGTCTGGTATTCATTCCAGTGAAGTTCCACTTTAATGTATGGAAAAATGTTATTGTCCACATGAGCCATTTGTAAACATCTGCTTTAAACAATGAATGGTGTAAAGTCCTTCAAATTTTAATTTAAAGAATGGCATAGTTTTATATTACATTAAGTTTATAAAATGCATGAGGCAGCCATGGTGTAATGAATAGAGAGTTGGCCTCATAGCCAGGAAGTTCAGGTCCCACCTCAGAAACATACTGTCTGTGTGACCCCAGGCAAGCTACTTAACCTTTCAGTGCTCTAGGCAACTCTAAAACCATAAGTTACAGAGGAGGTGCTGACCTGCATTGATAGAGGGAGTTTTCTCACCTGAGAGTTTTCTGTACCAAATGAAATCACAGATCCAGTCCCTATTCCTACCCCCTTCTAATATGCTGAATGTATTTAATTTTACAAGACGATGAGTTGTCTTGGCATCATACTATCTTATGAAACACGTTCTCACTTTATGCCTTTATAGTTTTCAATATCAGCAAAACTTTTAAATGGTCTTAGTTGGATGTGTTGTGTATCATTGTACAGTAACTGTTTGTACAGATGGGTACATATGGTATTTCTGTTCCATGTAATAAAGTACATTTGTCGTGTATCTTGTGATCTACATACCTTTCAGCTGTTACTTCATAAATCTGTTCCATCAGAGAACTGCTTTGTACTGCAATGGTCGAAGCTGCTTTTAATAAACTAATATTTTGTGTCCTTTATATGTAATCAACAGGGAATATTATAGACTTGTGCCTCTGTGGAGAAAACATTCCACTACATTTCTTTGCTCTTGACAATAATGGAAAAAAAAATAGCTTGGGAAAAGCACAGATAGATGTTCATGAACATATGCTGTTTGCTCCTAAAAGTCAGCTGAAGATCTTTCCTATTGCTTTGGAATTTTTTTGTATATTACAGAAGAAGTTGCTCTGTTTCGGTGATCTGGTAAGGGCCAAATGCATAGCCACAGCACTATAGTAATGTGGACAATCAGAAACCTTGGGTTCTGTTTGACGTTGTTCTAAAATTGTTTTGTTTTGCCACCACATGAAGAGAAGATGCCTTTCTTGACCCTCTCTTCCTTTTAAAGCTAATGCCTTCCCTTGATTATCTCCAGTTTATCCTGAATACATTTTGTTTGTGTATAGGTATTTGCATGTTGTCTTTCTTGTTTGATTGAAAGCAGAGACTGTCTCCTTTTTAAAATTTTTCTTTTATTTTTGTATCTCTAGCACTTAGCACAGTGCCTGGCACAAAGTGAGTGCTTATTAAGTGCATATTGACTGATTGACTGACTGACTACTGGTTAGTTGTGGGTAGTTGTCCATATAGATCAACTGTCCAGAGGCAGAATGGTATAGTAGAAAGAGCATTGCATTTGCAATCAGGAGAGACCTCGGTTTGAATTCTCTCATTGCTTTGTATCAGTAGCAAGTCATTTAACCTATCCAGTATTTTCTCATCTGTGGCATAGTGATTCCTGTGCTGGACTTGGGGTTAGGATGACCTTGCCTCTCATACTTTTATAGGATCATAGATTTAGAGGTGGTAGGGACTTTTGAAGTCCTTGAGTCGATGGAGTTATCGTCAATAAAGTCAATGAAGCCAATGAAGTTACATGATTTGCTCAGGTTCACACAACCGGTTAGTGTCTAAGGCAAGATTTGAATCCGTCTTCCTAAATCAAGTAGTACACTACTCAACACACCATACTTAGGTTTAGTTTCTTTATCTGCAAAATGGGAACAATAATCCCTTTAGTATTTTTCTCACTGAATCTTGAGAATCAAATGAGATGATGTATGTAAAGTGCTTTTCAAAGATGAAAACACCCATGAAAATATCAGTTATTATCTGTAAAATAAGGAATCTGATACTTGCACTACCAACCTCACAGGATGGTTGTTAACAATTTGCAAATTTAATTTGCATTTAAAATGTGTTATTTCAAATTGTGTCATTTAAAAATTTTTAAATGTGTTAAAAACTAAGAAGGGATATTCTTCAATCTCCATCGAAGACATTCTGCCCCTTCATCATCCATCAGTTTTAATCTTTATTTTGATTGAGATTAGTAGGGTTTTCATCAGTTAAAATGAATTACACTCAACAGGTGATTAATAAATGTTGATTGAATTAAGATGGAGTGGAAAAGTCTTGGAGTCAAATCACTCAGGTTCTAGCCGCTCTCTGAGGCTAGCTTCACAAAGCTGGGGAAGTTGACTTAAACTTTTTAACCTTGTTATTCAGCTGTAAAATGGAGCTCATAAGACTTGGACTATTTACTTCTTGGTGTTGTTGTGAGTAAATAAATGTGAGTTATTAATGAACCAGGTATATAGTGACTTAGGTGAAAGTGAATTCTTTTCCCCCTCCCTACCCAATCCTTGCTTTTACTGCAGAGAACCAGCCTTGATGTACTTCTTGTTTTTGATGGAGATTGAAGAATATCCCTTCTTAGAAGTTTATAAGAAAGGTAGATACCTATTTAGGTAAAGGCTGCTTGAAGGTGGATTATGGAGGGCTCTTCTAAGCCAATGACTCTTTAAGAAAAGGTAGTAAGAAAACAATGGGAACCAGCTGCTTCAAATCTCCACTGAGGAAATGGGTCTTAACTGTAACAAGGGGGATTTAGGTTAAATAGAAAGAAGAACTTCCTGACTACGTGGGTTATTTAAAGCCAGATACATGGGCAAGAAAGAGTTCACTTGGTATTGATAGAGTCGTACTTAATTAAGGTGAAACATAAAATAGTTTATGAGTAGCCTCGTTGCCTATGTCCTAATAAGGGTTGAATACTAGCTTCTCAACTGATTGTAAATCATTCTATGATTCTTTACTGCTTAGCATTTGCTTTCCTCTCTGGGAATAAGACTACCTCTTCTATACCTGATTCATGTTTGGACTCATATGTATACTTTTTTACTTCCTTGCTGGGCTCAGATTAGAGCCATATTTTAGGAATCTGAGGTGGGTGTAGAACTGAGGCTCTGGGAATCTAGATGTACCACTGAGGAAACAAGTAATCCCACAAGCAATGAACCCAGGGCAAACCAGGCACTGGGGAATATTACTAGCTGCTGTAGCCTCAGCCTAGCAGTGCCTGGCTAGTCCCTATGCCACACATATATGGAGGTCTTCGTGTATTTTTTTTTTAACTGATGGGGTACACAATAAAAAAAAAGTAGAGAACTCTGGCAGGAAGGATTAAATGCTGAATTTGGAGTAGTAAAAATGAATCAAATTCCAATGCAGATTATATATGTTATTGTTGTTCAGTTGTTTTTCAGTCATATCCAACTCTTTGTGACCCCATTTGGGGTTTTCTTGGCAAAGATACTGGAGTGGTTTGCCATTTCCTTCTCCAGCTCATTTTACAGATTGGAAAACTGAGACAAAAGGAGTTAAGTGACTTGCCCAAGGTCAAACAACTACTAAGTGTCTGAGGCCACATTTGAACTCAGGAAGATAAGTCTTCCTAACTCTAGACCTAACACTCTATTCACTGTGCCACCTAGCAGTCCCATTATATGAGTTATAATCTACTTTAGTTAGTATAGGAAATTCCCACATTGATAACATAGGTCCTTGACAAGTTGACGGGGACTTCAAGTGATTCTTTTCTTTCTGTTAGTGGCCCTTAATAGAAAAATAAAAGTTTGCTATTTTTCTATTCCATTCTTTCTCTTTGCCTTTCCTCTTCTATTCCTTTCCTCCTATTGTTAATTGGCTATAATATAGGATTGAAATATATTTTAAGTATTTATTGTATTTATTTATTTAGCTTTTTGGTGAGGCAATCAGGGTTAAGTGACTTGCCCAGGGTCACACAGCTAGTAAGTGTCAAGTGTCTGAGGTCACATTTGAACTCAGGTCCTCTTGACTCCAAGTTGGAGCTCTATCCACTGTGCCACCTAGCTGCCATCCTATTGTATTTACTTATTAAAGGAGGTTTTCTGTTTACCCTTCTTAATTTGAAAATCAATTGGGCGGCAGAGATAAAAAATTATTGTAAAGATTATTCATGTTTCTTACCCTTATGGTGTTTATAACCTAAGACAACCATTACTAACTATAACATGCAGTATTATATGATGAGTATCACAGAATTGCAGACTACAGTATGCTAGGTATGAGGGAGAAGAGAATAGGTTGTTACTGACTGGGGGTCATGATGGGGAGGAGATCAGCAGGAGGTAACATTTGAGTTGGACCCTAAAAGACAAGCAGGCATGAAAAAGGCAAAGACTGGGAGAGCAGAGATTCTAGACATAGGCAATGAGTATTAAGTCAGGCACTGAGCCAAGTGCAGTTGATTCAAAGAAAGGCAAACAAACAACACAAAACAAAGCAAAAACAAAACAAAAAACTAGTTCCTGCTCTCAAGGAGCTCATAGTCTAATGATGGAAACAATATGAAAAAAGCTATGTATAAACAAGATATATACAGGTAAAACTGGAGATAATCAACAGAGGGAAGGCATGAATGTTAAGGGGGATTGGGAAAAGCTTCTTGTGGAAGGTGGGATTTTAGCTTCGACTTGAAGGAAGCCATGGAGGGGAGGAGGTAGAGATGACGAAGGAGAGCATGGAGAATAGCTAGTGAAAATGGCTGGAGTATGGGGATGGAGAATCACATGTGGGTCATCCAGTGTCACTGGATGGCAGAACATGAAGAAAGAAGTAAGGTGTAAGACTTGAAAGGTAAGAGAGGACCAAGTTATGACACCAAAGAGAGGATTTTTTTATTTGATCCTGGAGGTAATAGGGAGCTACTAGAGTTTATTGAATGGTATGGGCAACATGGTCAGACTTGCACTTTAGGAAGACCAGTTTAACAAGTAAGTGGAGGATGTGCTGGAACGGGGAAAGGCTTGTGGCAGGCAGACCCACCAGCAGGCAATTGGAATAATCCAAGTGTAAAATGATGAGTGCCTGCACCAGCGTGGTAACAGTGTCAGAGGAAAGAAGGGGATGTATTTAAGAGATTTTATGAAGGTAGAAAAGTCAGGACCTGGCAACTGATTTGATATGAGAATATAGGGAATGGTATGAGCATATAGAATGGTCTGAGCAAAGGTATAGAGGTCTAAGGGTTCCTGCCACATTCAGGAGATGGTAGACCAACATGGCTGGAGTGTTAAGCAAATGGAGAGGAGAAATGGTAGATTAAGGTTGGGAAGTTAGGTTTATACCTGACTGTGGAAGGCGTTGAATGTCAAGGTAAAGGAGTTGACCTTTACCTGAAAGCCACCAAGAGTTTTTGAGCAAAGAACTGGTATCACCAGAGCTATAAATAAGAACTTTTTTGTTTGTCCCCCCCCATGGTATGATGGATGAATTGGAGTGTAAAGGAGATGCAAAATAATGGCATAAACATGAGGATGTTATAATACGACATGATTCTGTGCAGAGAGTATTGTAAAAATTTAGCTTTAAATGGATTTTAAATTGATTTCATTAACATATATTAATTATTAGACTACAATTGTCATAGAATATTGTAGTTAGAAGAGATCTTAGACTAATTCTAATCCCTTAATTTTATAGATGAGGAAACTCAGGTCTAGAGAGGTTAATAGATGTGAGTATGGTCCTACAGTAGCAGAATTTGGACTCAAATTCAGATCTTTAGAAACCCAGTACAATGCCCCAACCCCCATCACCCATTCCCTCCCACTCTGCAGTCCTTCCTTTTTCCCCTCCTATATACTTGCATTCAGCTGAATTTGCCCCAGGTAATGGAATTCCTAGCTATGGCTCTGGTTAGATAATCACACAAGATGATAAGAGAGATGTGGCAAGACTGTCAAAAGAGGGCTGTAGGAAATCAGAGGAGGAAAGGGTCCCTATAGACTGGACTGCCTGGGGTGGTGGTAGGGAGGGAGAACAACCTTGCTGTTATATCATCCTATGATATTTAGCTGCATGAATGTAAAAGAGTGCTAACGTTAAAGCATTAGCTCATACTTTTCTCAATTATTTGTCCTCTTATTAAAAAAAGTTACAAATGGTGGTAATGTATGTGGGTATGGCTGAGAAGACTACTGGTCCTTTTCTACATCCTATACACATGGTAATTATCATACAGTTGTTGCCCTACAGAGGTTCACAGACCTCTTCTGTGTTCCTTCCTCATAGATTATATGTAAAATGCCTTTTTTATCTTTCTAAGACTATCACCTCATTGTGTTGTTCAATCATATCTGACTCTTCACCAACCCATTTGGGATTTTCTTGGCAGAGATACTGGAGTGGTTTGTCATTTCTTTCTCTAGCTCATTTTACAGATGAGGAAACTGAGGTAAACAGGATTAAGTGACTTGCCCAAAGTCACAGTTAGTAAGTGTCTGAGGCAGGATTTGAACTCAGGAAGATGAATCTTCCTGACTCTAGACCCACTGTTCTGTGTTCTATGGTGTCACCTAGCTGTACCTCATACCAGAATTATTGCATTAACTTTCTAACTGCCCCTTCCTTTACTGTGGAATTATGCTGGTCTTGGAATCGGAAACTTAATCTCAAGTTTCAGCTCTGTCAATTAATAACTAACTGTCAAGTTAACTCAACAAACATTTGTTGAGTCTTTACTCTATGCCAAGCACTGGGAATACAAATGTAAGTGGAAAGAAAGACAATCTCTGCCCTCAAGGAGGTTACATTCTAATGGGGAAAGATGGCATTTAAAAGGAAACTGGAAAGGGGTGGGAAAGAATTGGAGGAGAGTCCAAATGTAGCCTGGAGAAGAATAAAGACCCAGCTTGCTTTGGCCCCTTCCTTACTTTGAGGTTCTGGGAGAAGTCTTCCAATCAGAGAGAGAGGCTTTAGGAATAGAGAGTCCTTTCAGTGTGTAAATTCCTGGGCTGGAGTAAGCTTTCAGGATGAATGGAGAGTTTTCTAGGGCATGGGAGGGGAAGTCTGGAGTGCAGCCTGGAAATGAATGAGGAGGTACAAAATTTAAACAAGACACCATCCCTGAGCTCACGGAGCTTAATGTATCGTAGGGGGATAATGCATGAACATAGGTAACTATAAGCCAAGGTAGTATGTGCATGTATTAGAGACGTCAGAAGGTTCTGATCTATGGGGGATCAGGGAAGTCTTAATGGAAGAAATGCCATTTTTCTTGGGCCTTAGAAGACAAGCAGGGTTTCAACAGATGAAGGGACAAGACGATATTCAGGGTGTAGGTTACATCAGCTGATTATTTCTCTCTTATATGAATAACCAATTAATTGAGATTAAGATTTGTTTTTTCTATTTCTTCATTCAGAAATAAACTCTTGTAGGTTATACTTGTTCGTCCTCTGTTCTCAAATAGGACCATGACATCAGGGAGGTGAAGCCGTGACTTGCAAGTGAATTGGATTTAAGTGAGGGAGGGCTGTACAAAGTCACCAGCATCACTCTCTCCTCCTGAGTCATTTGGTTCCAGTGGCAAGATATAGATCAAGACCAAAAATTTACCCTACCTAGACTTCTTATCTAGATGAAATTGTTACCCCACCCAACTAGAAAACCTCACAAAGAGAATCTAACCTAGGTTAATTCTGGCCCGTTGTATTCTATTCCCACTGGCTTGGGTTGGGAGTAGTAACCTTTGTTTAGATTGCCTGAGGCTGGGGGGTAGTCTGGGAATAAGACTGATTTAATCAAAGTCCTGTCCTCTCATTAGAATAGGTTCACCTCTCATTATAATATTCATTCTCTCATTAATTGTTAACCAACCAGAGTTGATTTCTGCCTGTCAGGAACACCCATTCTTCCAAGGATATATAAGCATCAAGAAGCCTTCATGATAAGTCTTTTGGTTTAAGAGAGAAAGCCAAATGACCATCCTTTTAATAATTATTGGCTAGCCATAATTAATAAAATTAATTACCCAGAAACTCTGTCTCTTGAACTTTTCATACATCACAAGCAGTATAGGGAACAGCATGGAGGCACAAAACCAAATAGCATGTTTTGTGGTAAGAGTAATCCAGGTTTGCTGGAGTATAGAATGCAGAGAGGAAAGCAGTGTGAGACAAGGCTAGAAGGGTAGTGCCAGATTGTGGAAGGCCTTCAATGACAGGTAAAGGTGATTTAACTTTATTTCAGAAGTGATAGGAAGCCACTGAAGACTTTTTTTTTTTAAGTGAGGCAATTGGGGCTAAGTGACTTGCCCAGAGTCACACAGCTAGGGAGTATTATGTGTCTGAGGCCAGATTTGAACTCAGGTCCTCCTGACTCCAGGGCTGGTGCTCTATCCACTGGGCCACCTAGCTGCCCCTCACTGAAGACTTTTGAAAAGAGGAGTGGCACACCCCAGATTAAGAAATATCAGCCTGGCAATGGTATAACGATGGACTTGAGTGGGGAGAGAGGAGGGGAGAGAAGGCTTGATAAGAGGCCATTGCAATAGTCTGGACAGGTAGTAATGAGGTTTTCTACTAGGATGTAGCAACAGGAAAAGAGTGGAGGGGTTGGATGCAAGAAATGTTGCAGAGATGGAAGTAATGGGGTTTTGCAACTGATTGGTCATGAAAGGTTAGAGAGAAGGAAAAGATAACCCCAAGGTTCCAAACTTGGGCAATGAGCAGAATGGGGTACTGCAGACAGACATATTAGAAGTCAGAAGGAGGATTAGGGTTGGAAGGAAAGATAATAAACTGAGTCACATATGTTGAATTTGAGGTGCAAGTGGATTATCCAGATGGAGGTTTCTATTATGCACTTGGGGATATGTGTCCCCGCACTCAGAAGAGAAGTCAGGAATAGAGATATAAATTGAGGAGTTGCCTGGGGAGAAAGGATAGTTGAAGCTGTGGGAGTGATTAAAATTGCTGAGGGAAAAACTGTTTAGTGAGAAGAGGACCAATCCTCGGGGAGAACCCACAATACCGTCTCAGGAAGAGGATGATGTTGGTTATGTCAGTCTTTTAGCTATGCAAAAATCAGAAAAATTGGAATCAGTTTCCTGAAGGATAGTGCCAGAGGCAGAGAAGTAATTTTCCATTTCTGCTAAAATTCTTGCCTAATTTTATCAGTCTGTGGACCTGTGCTATTTTGCATAGGTGGTATTGCATAGTAAGCTTTTTGGTAACTATTATGCCTTAACTCCATGAATTACATCAAGGACAAATGGGATCTTCATACCATATTTCATTTCGTGGGTTTGTTTCCTAACCTTAATATTTAATTATAGCTGCCATTCTCATTCCTTTTAAAATGTGTTAAAAAAAAAAAAACTTGCATTCAATTTGGCTTGGTTCCAAATGCTGATGTAGTCATGCTCTAAGTAAGTGATAAAATTCACTGTAAGATAGCACTCACACAGCTCTTGGATCCATCATAGCTATCCAAGTGGGGAAACTCTTAGTTCCTCCTAGAGTTAAACTCAGGTCAGACCTGGTTTCCAATAAGGAGTTCAGATGCACTGGCAGATCCTTATGTTTGCATTTATTATGCTGTAATTTGGGGCTTAAAGAGTTATATCCCATTCATCCCAAACATCTGGATAGTGTTTATAAGGATCACATTTGATCCTAATGTAATTTTGTGGGGGAATTCACTAGAATTCCTCTGTTGGCTACATTACAACAGAGCATGAGATCTGTTAAAATATGATAGAAAAAACGGTAAATGTAGATAGCATCCACAGAGAATACAAAAGACATGGAGTTAATTTTTTTTTTTTTTGGCCACTAATGAGCTTCGTTCCTCTATCTGGGTTTCATTTTCTCTATCTGTGAAATGGGGGTAAAGATGGACAGCAGCCAACATTTGTCCACGGCTTTGTACCTTGGTGAGCAAGCACCCAAATGTTTTTGATGATTACAATGCTGCTTGCTGGTAATTTTAACAATGTCTTCAAAAGTTACCTGCAACAACTCTGGCAATAGCACCTTCCCAATGGGTTCCATGGATAGCCTGATGAGGTTGCCATTTTCATTGTGATGGAAAACATCATTGAAGAAAGGGAGCCAGAGGATAAGTTTTAATTGCCCAGTGAAGGCTCAGACGGCATTGAGTTCAGCCATTTGAAGGGTTGTAAAAGGAGCCTTTAATTATCTATGATTGAAAAGGTAGGGGGGAGGAACCCTCAGTAAGGCAGTTCCAAGACCTCCCAGCCCTGCCGGTATGCAGATTGTTAGCATATTTTCGGAAAGTTATGCATCAATCCATACCCTTCCTATGAAATAACATTTGAAAGAGACAGATGAGAAGAGAAAGAGACAGATAGGAGAACACAGAGACTCTAACCCAGTCTTTAGAGAGACAAAATTATTTCATTAAATCTGAAGAACATATGCTGTGTTGATCTATAGCATATGCAAGCCTATGCAAATTGTTTAATAGCAGTGCACTCAGGGTAATTTCCATCTCCTCCCTTCAGCAAACAGCAAGGATATTCCTTTTAATCAGATTATATGACATCCTCTACAAACTTTTTTTTTTAAAGGGAGGGAGGGGTGGTGGTATTCAGCTCAGTTTACCAAGGCAAGTAGTTAGAGTAATTTAAAATGAAACAATCAATGGACCATAAAAGAATGAAGCTAAACCTAATATTAGTCTTTCAGAGGAGGAAGTTGCAAGTCTTAAAGGATCCCCTCGAACCCTTAGACAACTGCATAATGTCGAATAATAAGTTGAGTTGCTCTGGCTGTACCTTGTCAGATCTGGTTCTCATACATAATGACTGTGTGTAGGGTTACATTCCACTACAGTTCTCTTGACTCCCATAATTTATGATGCTGTATTGAACACTGATGGAAAGATGAGGTATATATATATATATATTTTATAAATATATATATATATATATTTATACTCTTTTTACAAACTCTTTCACCTGGGTAGGTCATGGACTCCTCAAGATCTCTTTGAAACAATCCATAGGGAACTATCCCCCACTCCTGACAGTTTTGGAGACCGTTCCTTACAAAGAAAGATGCAGACCAGGCTGACAACTGATTCAAAGATTTGGCAGGAGCTTGGTTTTGATCACAGAGCTGTGGGACAGAAGTCATGAACCAGTCTGAGTCAGGAAAGTCATACTTATTGAAGAAATGCCCTCCTTGAATGCATACAAAAGAGAGCATGAGTAAACAGATAGCAATCATGAGTGGTTGCTAAAGTGCTCCGTAGCCCATAAAAGTGGGGGTTCCCAAGATGTATAGTGAGGATATTTCTGAGAATTGTGGGTTAGGAGGGATGGTAAATGTGGGTGTGAGATGTCATCAGTCCTTAGTGTAGGAAGGAATCTCAGAGGTCAATGGGGCTTTATGCAGTGTCTACACCAAACGCATTCATCAACAATCCAACTTCACCTTTAGGTTAGTCAGTTCTCTGGAGAACATGGAGTGGCTATGTAGTACTTCTTGAATTCCTACAGTAAGGGAGACCATATTACCTACTTAGTTGGCCTATGATATTTTGGGCAAAACTAATTAAGTGTTAGGAGATTTGCCTTTTTCTAACTTCTATCCATTGGTCCTAATTCTTTTGCTCTAGGACATAGCAAAAATCATTCTAATACTTCTTAAAAACAAAATGAAACAACTTTTTTTTTTTTTTAAATTCCTGTCTCAGACACTGGGTTTGTGATCTTGGTCAAGTCATTTATTCCTCTAGGCCTTAGTCTTTACAATGACGGGACTGGACTCAATGACTTCTAAGGGCCCATCTAGGTTTAAATCTATGATTCTATGATTCTTTTGTTATATATACCGCAATCGTTTTCTGATATTCCTCCCCCACAATTGAACCTTCCCTTATAAAAAAAAAAAGAGTTAAGCTCAACCAACTAACAAAGAAATCTGACAGCAGCCCTACAATCTTCTCCCTTCTGTCCCCCACCTTTCTACCCAGTTGGGAGTCATCATTTGGGTTTCTAAGATCAATCTTGGTCATTGAAATTAGTCCAAGTTTACCTATATATTAGGGTTATTTTCCTTTACATTATGGTAGTTCTTATATATATTATGTAGACCTTCTTGCAGTTGAAAATTCTTCTAGTATTTGAAGACAATGGATATGGCCTTCCTAAATCATAGCGTTATAGGATTTTGAGCTAGAAAAGATCTTAGAGATGATCTAGGGCCAAGTCCCCCATTTCACAGATGAGAAAATAGACTTAAAGAGCTTAGGCAACTTGCCCAAGGTCACACACAAGGTCATGGAGCTAAGAGTCAAAGCCAAGTTCCCTTACTCCCAATCCAGTGTTACTTGTCTTCTCTTTCCTAAGTCTGTTTACAAAATTTGATTTGGATGTCCATAATCGAGGAAGACCACTGCTCTTTTGGACAAGATGTAGCATCGAGTCAAGAATGATAGTGCAGCCTTTGGTGGCTTGCTAGCCAGAGCATGGCGGTCATGTGGCCTCCAACACAAAGGATTCTCACTTCACCAAAATGGAGAACAGTAGTTTCCCCAGTGATCTAGCGTGATGATGACCCAAATTAGTGAATTGAACCACATCAGACTTATACTGAATCGTAGCAATCTCCTTGGAGATAACTAGAGGATCATTGTGTCTAATAGAACCTGTTAGTCTGCTGGATTCAGAATAATTTACATGAAGGCCCATCGTAGTGTTAATAATAGTAATAATGATAGCTTGTTATTAGTTATAATATTATTATGGGCAGCTAGGTGGTAGAGTGGATAGAGTCCTGGGCCAGGAGTCAGAAAGATTCGCCTTCCTGAGTTCAAATCTGGCCTTGGATACTAGCTGTGTGACCCTGGACAAGTCACTTAACACTGTGTGCCTCAGTTTCCTCATCTGTAAAATGAACTAGAGAAGGAAATGATAAACCACTCCAGTATCTCTGCCAAGAAAACCCCAAATAGGATCATGAAGAGTTGGATATGACTGAAAAACAACTGAACAACAACAATGTTCAGTATAATATACCTGATAATTATTTATTATTAATTTAACACTGTTGTTTTTCTAATGCTTCTTTCTTGTCAGTGAAGGTGAATAGAATTCTCTTTTGTTCCATAGGATCCATAGCTACACTACTAATTAACAAGTGATTTGTTGGTCTAGCGTAATGAGTGAAGTATATTCTGCCAGGGTCCTTCACATAAGTCATAGGTTAGTCTCTAACAGTATCAATGTTTCTGACTATGATCCCCTCCACCCCTCACAGTAGCCTTAGCAGGAAGTTCCCTAAGTAAAGGAGATCCATGAGTTTGATGTGAATTGGATTTATGTATAATTCTCTTGGAGTCTAGATGTCAGAAACTCCATTCCCCCACCCCCATGAGATCAGGATAGTCTTTAAGAAATGCAGTCACTCAACAATATTTATAGAGATAACTATAGAGCATTGAACTAGGCACTAAAGCTACATCAGGTAATAAATAGTTTTGCAGAATCACGGGATCTGATTTGGGAGGGACTTTGAGAAGGTGTTGTACCCAACCTATGCCTGACAAATCCAAAACTGATCATTCGCCTTCTAATGTAAAATTCAATGAAGGAGAAGCTATCACCTCCTGAGGCAGTCCACTCCACTCCATGAAATCAGTATCATTCAAAATTTTTTCCTTGTACCCAATGGCATGCCAACAAATATTTAACAACTGGCTTGCTGGGGAAAAAAAAGTATGCACAACACAGTTTTAAGTTTTTTGTTTTTTTTTTTGAGGCATTTGAGGTTGAATGACTTGCCTAGGGTCACATAGATAATAAGTGTCTGAGGCAGGATTTGAACTCAGATCCTCCTGACTCCAGAGCCAGTGCTCTATTCACTGTGCCACCTAGCTACCCCTCATAGTTTGAAGTTGAATCTGCATTGTTAACATTTTCTCCAACACTTTCTCAAATCTGGACAGTCAACAAAACAATAAATCAAGCCCTGATTTGTAGCATTTGTCAATTTCTGAGGTTTAAATGCTTGCACAAAAAGGACAGCAAAGAATATATTTGGTCCTTCTGCTCCCTAGTCTTTGAAATACTTGAAGACAATGATCTTATCTCCCCTATCATCTCTTATCCAGGCTAAACGTCCTTGGTTCCATCTATAGATTTTCATATGGCAGGGTCCCCAATCTCTTCACTATCCCGGTTACTCCCCTCTCTATGTGCTCCAGTTTTTCATTGTCTTTCCTTTTCATTGTCCAGAATGGAGGAAGGAAAGGAAAGAGAATAAGCATTTATATAACACCTACATTGTGCCAGGCACTGTGCTAAGTGCTTTTATTAAAAAAAAAAATTTTTTTTTAATTTATGGAATAAAACAAGCATTTCTATAATATAGTATAATTTTTAAAAAGATGATTATATATGAAACCACAAATTTATTATGTACAACTTGCTATTTCTTTTAAATGTACAATAAAATTATCATATACATTTTTTTCCCTCCCCTCATGGCTACCATTAGACACAAATATGTATATATGTAAAATCATTCTGTTCATATTTTTATTTATCAATTCTTTATCTGGATGCAGACATTGTCTTCCTTCATAGTTAAGTGATTTTACAAATATCTAATTTGATCCTTATAACAAGCCTGGCAGGTAGATGCTGTTATTTTCTCCATTTTTACAAGGCCAGGCAAACAGAAGTTAAGTGACTTGCCCAGGGTCACATAGCTAGTAAGTTTCTGAGGTTGGGTTTGAACTCAGGTCTTCTTGATTCCAGGTCCAGTGTTCTATCCACTGTGCCACCATAATGGAGAACAAGACTATAGTCTGCCCAAGAAAAAGAATGGAAGAACCATTATGTTCCTCGTTTTGGAAAAACACCAGGATAGGCATCATTTCTTGTATGCCTCAACATTTTGCCATTATTTTTTCAAAATGAATTTCCTTGAATTCCCTGCAGGCTGTCCGTGGTTGTCTCTGTTGGTAATACCTCACTCAGTCCTGTCTACTCTAATTATGCCCCACTTGTCCAACTTCCAAGATTTATACTTGACTAAAATTTAAGTTCTGTGGTCATTCCTTCAGGGCCTTGAACTATACTACTTATGGAAAAGGAGGGCTTTTTTTTTTGGTTTATTATATAAATAACATTTAATGAATTGGGATGGAGGCTCAGAGCTTAGTTGCTCTATTGAGAGGGATAAATTTTTTTTTTTTAGTAATTAATAAGGAAATATCTAAACATACCCCAGGATTACCTGAGAATTTGTAATAATGAGATTAACTATGAAAACAAGTCAAGTAGCTAAAGAAAAACCTACAAAGGAGCTTGGTTGACCCTTTGTATCTCATTACACATTGGAATTCATCCTCTTATACTAGTAACATGTATCTCTGTCATCTAGTTGTGTAGTTAAGGGTGTTCTATCAGACAGGTAGATACAAATGATCAGTAGAAAAGAGGAAAAATAGGAAGGAAAACTAGAAAAGGAAGAAATCAAGAGGCCATAAGAAAAATATAGAGATGTAGTAAAAGAGAGAGATAGTGAAAAAGATGTAGCAAAAGATGTAGTAAAGATGTAGTGAAAAAAAATAAGTCTTATGAACAGGTACAAGGAATTTAAAAACTACCCACATTTGCACTGAAGAGATGCATTTAGACATTAAAAATTTTTAAATATTGAGATCTTTGTTTTTGTGTTACTTTATTTCCAAATATATCCTTTCCCTCTTCACTACACAGGGAGCCACCCCTTTAATCAAAGAATAGAAAAGAATAAGGGGAAAAACAGTTGAGCAAAACTAAACAACACGTAACTGAGTCTGAAGGTTCTATAATGTTCCACATTCATAGTTTCTCACTTCTTCAAGGAAGGAAGAAAAGTGCCCCAAATATATATTTTTAAAGAAAATGAAGTATCATTCTTTATGTCTTTCAGTCCTTGAGTCTTTTTTTTTTGTTCTTTTTTTTCTGTCATGAAGAATTTCATGTAAGGTAAATGGTTTGAAGTGAAGTGATTTAAAGATGCAGCCTTGACTAATCTTGTTTTTATCCACTTGTGTTCTTCTAGGGAATCTAATTGGACTCCCTATTGATTTGCTTCATTTCCTGTAATAAAAAAGTATTAAGAATTGGAAGGAAAGAATAGGAAGCAGTAAGATAGGGCAATATTTCAGTTTAATAAATGCATGATTATTTCTGCAGCCAAAGCAACAGAAAAGCTTTAAAATGAATAAGCTCTAAGCACTGCTGTGGTTTGAAGGATCAATTGAAAATTTCCTTTTTCATTTGGAATGAAAAAAAGAAAAAAAGAGCAGCGTTTAGAAGATTTTCAGCCAGGAAAGGAAGTCAATTACACTTCACAGCCAAGGTTGGTGACGATGGACATTTAAGTCTCAAAGAATAATTAGATAACTGAAAATGTATTTGGACAGCTGATTCCAACAGTTTTAAGGCCAGCAAGCCATGACACGGCTTGTGCATTCCTGCCTGATAGACTTGTAGTGTGGGCAACGCAGTTGTTGTTTGAGGTCTTTATAGAAGGCAAGATCAATTTTCTACGCTAATGAAGGGCAGCTGAAACATAAGCATTCTCAAAATAAATTTACCTTTGACTTTGAAACTTATATTTGATTGTAGATGTAGTCGATGTTCTGGGAACTCACTTCAAAGGAAATCACTGTTAAGACTTGACGGAGTGGAGGAACTCTTTCCAGTAAAGGGGATTTGTGCATGGCGCGGGGTGTTTGGGCTAGAAAACCTACTTTCAAATTCTATACATCTATAGGAAACTGTCCAGTTTCTTCTTCTTCTCTCACTGCTTACCTCCTCCCTATAACTTATTCCATGCTGGAAATAGATACTATTCCTTTTAATGCACAGCACGAACCTAAGGAGAGTAAGATTATCTCAGCATTCCATCTCGTTTCCTTACCCTTGCTAGCCTGGAATGCACATCCCTTTCACCTCAAGGTGAGGCCCAAATACCATCTCCTACATACTCTTTATTATCTCCTACATAGTCTTTATTATTATTAATATTTTTTGTTGGCTAGGCAATGGGGTTAAGTGACTTGCCCAGGGTCACACAGCTAGTAAGTGTCAAGTGTCCGGTCTGAGACCGGATTTGAACTCAGGTCCTCCTGACTCCAGAGCCAGTGCTCTATCCACTGTGCCACCTAGCTGCCCCTACCATCTCCTACAGAAAGCCATTCCTGAGTCCTAACCAATAAGGGCACGTTTCTCCCTCATCTTCTATTTACTTATCTGTATAAGTGTTGTATTTTCCAGTAAAATATACATTCCTAGAGGGCAGACATCATTTCACATTTTTGTTTTACTCTATGTCCCTAATGCCTAGGGACTTACACATAGTGCCTATGCCTTACACATAGTAGGCACTTAAAAATGTTCGTTGAGTTGAATTGCGAACCATTCCTGGAGCAGGGGAAGTAGTCAAATGTCTTCACTTCAAAGGACTTCTTTGCTCTGCTGTTTTTTTTTTTTTAACATGACTTTGAATAGTTGGTTTTAAAAACACAGCTAGATGGAACAATTGACTAACTTTGCTATATTAATAAGATTTTTTTTTTTGGTGTTTTATAGACAAAATGTGTTTTTGAATTTGTAATGAGGCTCTAGTTAGGGCCACTAGGTGGTGCAGAGGATAGAGCACCAGAACTGAGTTCAAATCTGGCCTCAGACACTTACTAGCTGTGTGACCCTGGACAAGTCACTTCACCCTGTTTGCCTCAGTTCCTCATGTGTAAAATGAGCAGGGGAAAGAAACGGCAAACCATTCCAATATCTTTGCCAAGAAAACCCCAAATGGTGTCACAAAGAGCCAGACACAACTGAAATAACTGCACAACAACCACCATCTAGTTAATGGGTAGTTCAGGATGATACAGGCAGAATTAATTCTTTTTTAAAAATAAGATTATTTTGTTTTCAATTCAGAATTAATTTTCTGCAATATCTCAAAGGACCCTTGAACTTACTGATTTTAGCATCATTTAATGGGGAAAATAGCAATCTAATAATGAAATCTCTCTTTTCTGTAGAGAGGTGGAAATTTATGGGTCAGAATCTGTGACATACAATGTCAGACTTGGTCATTCCATTGACTTTCATTTCAGGAGAAGCTCAATGGTGTGTATGTGTGTGTGTGTGTGTGTGTGTGTGTGTAATGCGGCTGTGTCCTATTATCTGGAAATTGTCTGGCTTTATTTATTTATTTTCGGTCAGGTACCTGGACTTATGATTTCATTGATGTTGGGACCTGTCTGGGAAGGACCTCCTTCTATCCAAGCAGAAGGGCACCTATCACATCCTCCCGTATCTTAGAGAGTGGTCTCAGGTCCCTGAGAGCTTAGTGGTTAGCTCAGTGTCACATAAACAGCCAATATATGTCAGAGGCAGCTTGTGAGCTCAGGCCTTCCTGATATGGGGTCAACTCTGTCTACTACACAATGCTTTCTCAATCTGGAAATAAGACTGATGTAAAAATAAAAAGGCATAGTGGAAACTTATTTTAAAAGTAATCATCGGGGCAGCTAGATGGGGCAGTGGATAGAGCACTGGCCCTGAAGTCAGGAGGACCTGAGTTCAAATCCAGCCTCAGACACTTAACACTTACTAGTTGTGTGACCTTGGGCAAGTCACTTAGCCCCAGTCACCTCACCAAAAAGCAAAAAAAAAAATCATCTTGCCTTTTATGACAATGTCATTATTTTAAATTAGCTCCTAAGAATTTAACACACCCAGAGCCTGTTAGTTCATGTGAATTAATGTACAATTGGAATGGCACAGAAAGAACCATGGTGTCCCAAAAGAAAAGGGATCTACTCTCAACCTGTTCCAGGTGTTTGATACCCACAGGTCATCTGGTTCCAAGAATGTACTCTTTGTTGTCTGGTAGAGGTGACCTTGAATCATTTAACCTCACTGCGCCATAGTTTCTTCATCTGTAAAACAAGGGGGTGGAATGAGATGACCTTTGAGGTCACATCTAGCCCCAGATCCATGGTCTATGGAGTATAGCTAGCAAAAGAGGGTAAGAATGTATTTGCCGGGTGTCTTGTGAGTTTAATCAAAAAGGCTTTAAACTAAAAGGGAAAGAGGAGGGAGAAGACTGATTTGATATATCCCCACACTCAGACACTAGAGAATGGCCTTAAAGAAGGAAGAGGAATGGCTGCAGAGAAACCCCGGAATTCACAGGAGACAAGGAACCTAGGAAAGGGTTCATTAATAAAACAGCTGGTCTTGTGTCTATGCCCACGTGCTCAAAGTTTAGGCAAACAACAAGAAGAACTAGAGTTCCTAATTCCAAGGGGACAAATTTGACCTTATTAACATCACTGAGACTTGGCATGATGAAACTCCATGACTGAATTGTGACTTAAGTCACTGGGCACAAATGAACCATACATCCTTGGGTCCTGAGAGAACGGGCAGATGTGATGGCTGAGTGGTGTTTGAAAGATCACAGAAAATGGGCAAGGCACCACAAGGCTGGAGAAGGGTAAATAGTGTTTTGTTTTTTTTAAAGGGAAGAGAACAGAATCTGCAAACCATAAACCTGTAAGTTTGACATGAAATCCTAGGAAAATTCTATAAAAGATCATTAAAGAGATGGTTGGCAAATATCTAGAAATTATATTGTAAGTTCCTTGAGGGTGGAGACTGTCTTTTGCCTTTTTGTGTATCTTCAGCACTTAATATAGTGCCTGGCACTTAGTAGGAGCTAAATAAATGTTGATTGATTGTAGAGAAACAATGGCTGGTAGATTGTAGAGAATGTTGATAGATTGTAGAGAAACAGCTGGCTCCTAAGAGCCAGCTCAGAACAGCTTATGCTAGAAGACTCTCATTTCTTTTTTTTTTTTGACAAGATTACTAAATTAACAGATTAGGAAAATATGGTAGACATAGTTTACTTAGATTTTAGTGAAGCTTTAGCTAAAGTATTTCATACTATTATTGTAGATTCAAAAGAGAGATAAAAGTTAGAGGATAATACCATCAGATGGAGTAAGAACTGGGTAGATGATCAGACTCAAGGAATAGTAATTGATAGTTCAATGTCAACAGTGGAGGAATTCTTTTTTTGTTTGTTTGTTTGTTTTTTAGTGAGGCAATCGGGGTTAAGTGACTTGCCCAAGGTCACACAGCTAGTATGTGTCAAGTGTTTGGTCTGAGGCTGGACTTGAACTCAGGTCCTCCTGACTTCAAGACCAGTGCTCTATCCACTGCGCCACCTAGCTGTCCCAGAGGAATTCTTTGATGGAGTGTCCTAGGGAATCTATGTTTGGCCCCGTGCTGTTTAACTTTTTTTTTTTAATCAATGATTTGGATAAAGGGGAAGATTGTGTGCTCATCAAATGTACAGATGACACAAAGTTGAGAGGTAGCTAACACAGTAGATGACAGAGTCAGGATCTGAAAAGATCTTGACAGAGCAGCATGCAGAACCTTCTTACCAGATGAAAGTCTATAAGAATAAATGTAAAGTCTTGTACTTGGGTCCAAAAAATCAATTTCACAAGTGTAAGTTGTGAATAGACAGCAATTTTGAAAAGGCTCTGGCAGTTTTAGTGGACTGCAAGCTCAATATAACTCAACGATGTCATATGATAGAAGCTAAAATGATCTTGGACTATATTGAGGGGGCCATAGCTTGAATGACAGTCACACTGTACTCTCTGGCCTCATCTGATCTGATTTGGAGTGTTGTGATTAGTTTTGTGTCTCAAGAAGGACATTGATAAGCAAGAGAGAGTCTATAGGAGGATAATCAGGTTAGTGATAGGTCTTAAGTTTGAGACATATGAAGATTGGTTGAAGTAAATGGGCATGTTTAGCCAGGAGAAAATAAGAATCTGGGAGGGAATGACAGCTGTACTCAAGTATTTGAATGGCTATCATATAGCAGTTGATTTATTTTATTATTTTATATTTATTTATTATTTTTTATTTTATAATATATAATATTTATATTGTATATTATATATAATTTGTATTATTATTTATTATTTTATTTGGTCCCAGAAGGCAGAACCAGGGGCGAAGGATGGAAGTTGTACAAAAGATCATTTTAGATTCTATATTAGTAAAAACTGCACAACAATTGGAACCATCGCAAAGCGGAATGGGCCATCTCAGGAGGTAGCAGGTTCTCTTCCTTGAGAGTCTTCAAACAGAGATTGGACAACCACTTGCGAATTATGTTATAGCTGGGATTCCTTCCATGTGTGGGTTGGAATAGATGATCGCTGAGGTCCCTTGAACTCTCATATGCTGTGACCCAAGATCCCATTATCCTGTGGACTTGTTCTCTGCACCATAGTATTTCAAATAGGTAGGGGCCTTGAAATTTGTATTCCTCTGATTCTCCCTCCATGTGTCCTAATCCTGTGGGAGTCTAATCCATATTCTCCCATAAATCCACCCAATGTAGTAAATCTAATTATTTTAACATCTCAAGGGTGCTACAGCACCATACCTAATCTTTTTTTTAATTAAAAAATTAACAAATGTTTATTTGACCTCCCTCCCACCTTCTCTCTCCCCATTTAAAAGGAGAAAAGAAAAACAAAACCCTTGTAACAAAGACGAATAGTAAAGTGAGACAAATTCCTTCATTGGCCGTGTATAAAAATGTCGTACGTATTTGTGAGCATTTTGCTCACTCTTGCTGGAGGGCTGGCATCTACTTGCCCCCGCCATTATTTACATAGCCTTCTTCATTGCTTGCATTTTGTCGTCTCAGACTGTGGTGTTCCAAAGCTCCCAGCTGTCATACGGCATCACTGAGGGAATAAAAGTGTTTAAGGGACTTTATAATTCCAGTGAAATACACTGGATTAAGACGGCCTTTGATCGACAAGAGACCAACACAGCTATCATTTTCCTGAAGCATTTTCATTAGGGGTATATGTGGACCAGCCTTCTACATTTTAAAGACCACTTACGTCAATGGCGGCATCTGAAACAATGATGAAAAACGTCTACTTACAACTTCTTGTGTCTTTTACCAAACTGGTCAATAGATGGCGCGCTGAGCATCAAATATAGCTGTCCATGCAGCCATTATTTAACTTCATGCTTCTTTCAAAATATTAAGCAAAACTTTGACTGAAATGCAGCAGTATTTGGACAAGCAGGTTTATTTAACTTTAGTGCCTTGTTATTAGAAACATATAGTCGTATGTGTATGTGTGTGTGTGTTTGTGGCCAAGTGCGCGCGCGCGCCCGCACACACACACACACACACACACACACACACACACACACACACACAC
>NW_020950098.1:3531559-3576562 GCF_900497805.2 Vombatus ursinus
ACACACACACACACACACACACACACACACACACACACACACACACAAGCCGAGGGTGCTATTATCAAACCCTAAAGTTCTGGAAACTACTCTTGTTGGTTGAAATGGGCTGTAAACCTTTGCCATATTATTTTAAGGTAGCTTTTTTCTTCCTACTTCTTATTTATATTATGGTTCTCTCAACTTGAAGGTTAATGGTTAGATATCTCACTTGCTATAAACCTCTGAAAAATTTCTTCTCTGAAAGTGTCTCCGCTGGCTCCCACAGGGACACATGGACAAGAAAGGCAGAATTCCAGCTAATGATCAGAGCTGCTGAGGTATGGCTGTAGAGAGAAGATGAGAAGATTAGCCAACAGATGGATTAAGGCTTCCCCCCACCCCCCAGATTAGTGGTTGGATTTCACAGCAGGAAGATACCCTCAGAGCCCCATGGTGAGAGGTACTGTTGACAACAATCAGAACAGAAGGTCTCACTTACCCAAACAAACCATCAGTCTGGGGGGAGGGTGTTGGGGAAGAGCCTAAACAGAACCATAGTGGCTGATTTTTTTTTAATCTCTTTCCACTCCAGAATCCTATGTGAAACAGTAACTGAAGTTGTTTTTAGCCATGATGTAGATTCATATCTTATAGTTAATAACAAAATTTCTAGCACTTACCTAGCCTTATATATGTATGTATATATGTGTATGTATATATATATATGTGTGTGTGTGTGTGTGTGTAGCTGCCTCTATAGTGATAAAAGATGCAAGGAATTAAAATATTTTTTGAAAGGCCTAAAGTTTCTATAATGCTAACTCTTTGTAGATTAATTTAAAAAAGCTAATATAATCTAGGATAATAATAATAATAATAGCTGACATTTATGTAGGGCTTAATATATGCCAGGTACAATACCAAACCCTTTTCAAATATTATCTCATTTGATACAACAACCCTAGGAGATAGATAATATTATTATCTCCATTTTGTAGAAGAGAAAACTGAGGCAAATAAGGGTTAAGTGACTTGCCCAGGGTCACACAGATAGTAAGTATCTGAGACTGGATTTGAACTCAGGTCTTCCCAACTCCACCGCGTCTGCTGTATCCACTACTCCTATAACACCTAAACTAGTTTTAGTTATTAATCACTTAGCTCCAAATTAATTCATCAGACCCCCAGAGGAGGGGACCAGATAGCTAAGTTTGGATATAGCAAGGATGTGAGGGAATAGTTTGGAACTCTGAAGTGAGGCAGCCGAGAGCCAGAGACTACTCTGGAATCCTAGGTGAAGGTGGTGGAAATCGAGGCTCTGAGAAATTAAGTGACTTGTCTCTATTTCCTAGTGCCTCCCCTGCAAAAAAGTAATGTATATTTATCTGGTATGTATTTTATAGACTCTTACTTATGTACATATTTTTTTCCCCAATAGAATATAAGCTCCTTGAGGACAGAGATTTTTTCATTTTTATCTCTGTATTTGTAGTACCTAACACAGTGCCTGACACATAGTGGGTGTTCAATATCTGCTTGTTGCTTGATTGATAGCTCAAGATCCCATATGAGTAACAATTTAATTCAACAAATATTTATTAAGCACCTACTTTGTACAAGGTGTAAGGGATATAAAACAAAAAAAATTCTTGTTCTCAAGGAATTTGCATTTGATTGGGGAGCAATATGCAAATGAATATAGTACCGGGAAAGCCTGACTACAACTGGCGTACTGGAGAAGAATTCGCTAAAAAAGGTTGCTCTGAGCCTTGAAGGTTGACAGAGATTTTGAGAAATGGCGCCGGAGGAGGAAGTACATTCTAGGCATGGCCAACAACTTGGGCAAATGCTCAATGCAGGATATGGGATATGGTATACAGGGAATAGCTAGTATTCTAATTTAGCTGGAACATAGAATTTTTGAAGGAGAGTAGTATAAAGTGAAGTTGGAAAAGTAGTTAGGAACCAGCGGTGGAGTGCCTTAAATAGTGAGCTTAATAGCCATGGAAGGTCTTTGAGCAAAAAAAAAAAAAAAAAAAGACATTATTTAGTTAGGGTTCAAATCCAGATTCTCCACGTCAAATCCAATCTTCTTTCTAATACACAAATCACAACTTTACTTAGGGCTGGCCCTGTACAATGTGCAATAAATTATATTTTACATATTAAATGTAATAAATATGTAAAAATATATAAACATAATAAAATATATCTTATATTATTGGTATTCTAAAAATGGTGGTTTCATCTACTATGCTTTTCTGAAAGGCTGACACAGAAATACATGCACACATATATCTATACGCATACATATATGTATGTATACATGTAGAAATACTAAACATCCCATGAATGATTCTCTACACTAGCAGGGGATAATGAAATATGGTCTGATTCACTTGTAGAATCATTTTAGGAGATTCTTTTAAGTAGTGCATTTTAGCCCCTTGAAGGTATTACCCAATGTCAAATGACGTATGCTGG
This sequence comes from Vombatus ursinus, assembly GCF_900497805.2. Taxonomy (NCBI): domain Eukaryota; kingdom Metazoa; phylum Chordata; class Mammalia; order Diprotodontia; family Vombatidae; genus Vombatus; species Vombatus ursinus. Next base: position 3,534,026 of record NW_020950098.1, read on the forward strand.
GATAAAAGACAATATCTACTGCTTTGGTGTGTAATCATTTAGGTACTTGGTGGCAGTTTTGGCCCCAGAGCTGATATTATTTTCAGAGATCAAGATGCTTTAACTTAGGGTGTAGAAACATACCAGGTGAGCCTAACCAGATGCAATCAGTTTACAATGGGAGGAAAGGAAGTTTTAAAATCCGTAATCACCTTACCCCCACTACGGAGGAACAAAGTTAGTTCTGCGTCTTCTTAGAATTTTTATCAGCTTGGACCAAACCTGGTACCAACAGGTCTAGCCAGATTGGTTTGGGAGGATATATGACATTGATCCAGGAAGTTTCAGAATCAACTGGAGCCCCAGTAATGTTGGGCAGGCAGGGACTTTAAGATGCAATGTTATCTGAATGGCATACAGGGCCCAGGGCTCATCAGTATAGTCTGGAAAACTCTAGCTTCTCCTGTGGGGGGCACCAGAATGTTAGGGACTCTTACTTCAAACACACCACCTTGAAGATTTTCAGGGAAAGCTGATAAATTGGACAGAGATGGTTTTCAAGAGTTTGAGGGTCATTTTTTCCTGAAATGATCATATTTTTTATGAGATCAATGATGGTCTTAGTGTATAAGGAATGAAATAGAGGGGAAAAAAAGAAGAAAAAATAGAGTCTTCTTGGCTTCTGTTGAATTAGAAATATGAGGAGAAAGAAATATTAGCATTTACCAAATGGAAACAGAACAGAGTCTGGGAGGAAAGCAGTTTTATTTTCAATTTTCCAAGTGGGTATTTCAAATCACAGACCATAAAAAGTAATATGAGGACCATTGAATAGTTATTTGATTGGGTTCCTGCAGCCAGAAACACAAAAATAGAGACTGTGCCATCATTCCCTCAACAGTTTAAAGCCATAACCATAATAGTAATTCATAAGAAGGCAATACATTTTAGTGTATGGACTAGTGTTTGGTACTTAGGACTTTTTGAAGGGGGTGGCGGAAAGGAAGGGAAAAATATGCCGAATTGCACCTAAATAGAAGAAATAAGCTACCTGGATTCTTCTCACCACAGCTGCAGGGAGAGAGCTGTGAAGAAGCCTGGACGATGGGGCTTTAGTTACTTGTACATACATCTGTAGAACGGGGATAGAAATGCTTGCATTGCATCTCCTAGTGGTAACAAGTATTTACTACAAGTTTCCTTCCTATGTACCAGGAAGGGTTGTAGTTAAATCAAATGCTGTGGGAACTTTAAAACTCTATGTAAACGTAAGCTGTGATTGTCGTTCCATGACTTTCTGGGGCAAGAGAAGTCTGGGCGCTATAGAGTGAGGAGTAAGGGATTTGGAGTTAGGAAGATCTTAGTGGCTGTCAGAGTTCAGGTAAATTAGCTTCCCCCAGTTTCCCCATCCAGAGCGGCTAGTCGGCAACATAGTGCACAGAGTGCTAGGTCTGGATTCAGAAAGATTCATCTCCTTGAGTTCAAATGTGGCCTTAGACACTTATTAGCCGTGTGACCCTAGGCAAATCACTTCTGTTTGCCTCAGTTTCCTCATCTGTAAAATGAGCCGGAGAAGGAAATGGCAAACCGCGCCAGTATCTCTGCCAAGAAGATCCCAAATGGCATCCCAAAAAGTCAGACAGGACTGAAACAACTGAATAACGGTAGTTTCCTCATCTGTAAAATGGGATGTTTTAATTATTGTAGTACTTCTTTTCCAGGATGGTTTTAAGGCTCAAAGGAGACAATGGGTGTAGAATATTTTGCAAACTTTAATGAGTTATATAAGTGTCTGTTATTATTGCTCCCTCTTCCCTTCTGTCTTTGAGGGGCCAGACAAAAGAGCATTGATGCCAATGAACCAAGACTAGCCGTCAGTGGAAGTGTAGGCTCCTGTAAGGAGGTGATCTATGACACCCTCCAACACGTTGGAAGCAAAGTGGTGGCCAGGTTGCTAAAGCAATTCTGCGGTCCATCTACGGGCTGCCTCCCCTCTCCTCAGAGGGAACTTTCTTCCCTTCACAATGAAAATAGGGACTGAAGGAGGTTAATTTCCTTTAAAGACAGTAGAGTTTTGTTTTGTTTTTGCTTTGTCTCCCTTGTATGTTTTCATTATGATCTTGTCCAAACTTCCCCTTGGAAGTAATGTCTGCTCGGTCATGAAATGATTGGGCATCTGGACATAATTGGTGAGTGTTTTTGTTTGCTTGGATGGTAAGGCCAAGGGGCCAGGACTCTGTCTGAGCTTAGCATCCCAGGCTGCTCCATGGAACTGGCTGGGTAAGGTAGCGCCTTCCATTTTCCCTTATCCCCAGATGAGGGGTCTCAAAAAGAATTTCTTCAAGTCTCCTCAGTGCAATAAACTGTGCTAAGTTATCTCTGGGAGACACAGAAGATAGAGAGCATGCCATCCCTTCTTTCAGGACAGTGAATTCGGGTTGAAGTATTTTTAACTTCCCACCCTGGCCAAATAGTGATTTTTAAAAAAACTCTATTGGATATAGTACAGAGATCATTTGATAATTAATTGTTTCTCTCCTCCTGCTGTAACAAATTGAATCTTTATTTGGTATTCATCCCTGGGAGTTACTTGCAATGTGGATGCTCAGTGTAGTTCAGTCATCTCAACAGGGATTTCAAACTTTATTTGAAATTTTGACTTAAATATAGGATTTATAACAACAATTATTGTAATTTATCTCCAGAGTAGTTTAAAAAAAATCCCACCACATGAAAGGTTGGATAGTCAGAAACTTCTGCAGTCACCTTCATTCTAAACAGCAAGAGCTGTTCTACTATTTGGTGCCCTAAGCCTAACCCTAAGCCTAAGCCAAGATCTCCACTTCATCTAGGCTGGTCCATTCATTGTCTTCCTGAAAATTCTTTGTATGTTCTCCTATTCTCTTTTGCTTATAATGTCTGCCCTTCCTGGAATGTTTTCCATATTCCACTCAACTCATCTAAATCTTGATCGTCTCAATTTAATCATGTAAGGTGTGTGTGTTACTCATGTAGGTTATGTATATATCCACATGGGTTCAATTAAGTGGATCTCTCACAGGGAGGCTCTTCCATACCTTGGATATCTTGCCCTCCCCTCTCCAAGAAAGACTTTGATTCTTCCCTGGAGGGGAGCTGGAGAAGGAATCAGGAGTCTGGTCATTTTGTTCCACTCAGAGAAGGGGTACGGGACTAGAATTTATCTATGTCACTCAATATTGCTAGTATAGACAAAATGATTTTTCCCCTTAGCTTCAAGCTCATGTTCCTAGCCATTATCCTTTGAAGAGGAAAGAGTATCCTGAACTTATAGCTCAGCCTTGGTTCCTTTCCACCAAATGCTAGTTATAGAAAAGACCATCAAATATAGTGAAAAACAAATAAACACCTTTATCTATGCAGATAGAAAACAGAAATCAGAGAAATTATTCAGATAAGAATATAAAATAAGCAGAGTAAATGAGATCTCCCTTTGGGAGCAAGGTTTCCCCCTCCAGGGGAAGTTTCCTCAAGTCTTTCGGAAAGCAAGCTGGAAATTCGGCATATGTTGAAGCACTGGGTAGTTTACATGTCTGCCACTAGCCAAAGTCTTCTCTGTTTATCTCTCTGTCTCTCTTTCTCTTTTTCTTTCTCCTCCCCTAAAAAGGTCTGGAACCACAGCCATACGTATCCTCTTTCTAAACAGGAAACAAGAAGGTCTCTCTTCTCTAATGCTTTCATGTCAACTTTGCCCCTCACCCTGCAACGCAATGAGCAATCATCCTTTCCAACAAACTGGAATCATGCCTAGGCAGTAGGATGCAAAGCATCCCTGAGCAATCCAAGGTACAATCATAATAGCAAGTGAAATTAGATAGAACTTTCAAGTTTGCAAAGCACTTTTATATGCATTATTTCATTTGAGCATCACAATAACTCTGTGAGATAGTTATTATATTTTAAAAAATGTATTTTAAAATTTTTTAGGCAGTTGGGGTTAAGTGACTTGCCCAGGGTCACCTAACTAGTAAGTGTCAAGTGTCTGATCTGAGGCTGTATTTGAACTGGGTCCTCCTGACTCCAGGGCCAGTGCTCTATCCACTGCACCACCTAGCTGCCCCTGTTATTATAATTTTTTTTTAAATCTTCATTTTACAGATGAAGAAACAGGCCCGGAAAGCAATTTCCCATCGTCATACATCTAATAAGGTCAGAGATGAGAAGTGAACCTGGGTCTTCCCAATTCCAGGTCCAAGATTCTAGTCTTTATGCCACTTGAAGTCCTATTTCTTCCATGAAACCTCCTTTGTCCACCTCAACTCATAGTAACTTCTTTCTCCTTGAAGTCCTATAGTATTTTTTTCTCTTTAACATTTATTTGGCATTTTCCAGATACTTTTATTGCTGGGTTTATTAGTTAATGTGTGTATCTGTCTGCTTCCTTCTCCTTTACCCAATTATGGTCTTGGATAACTAGATAATAAATCCCCAGAGAGCAGAGCCCCCGCCCCCAATCAGCCGGACCAGTGCCTTGCACATAGTAAACTCAAATAAATCTGTGGTCCTCTCTAATGGGATGTTACTTCCAATGAAACAGATCAGATCATAGCCATGTCTACCCATCCTGTATATTTCTTGTCTATATTCTCCTATAAGTTGGTCACAGAAGGTCAGCCTAATCTATTGCAGTTCTTCCTCACTTGTTCTTAAAATTGAGTGGATACCAATGAAGTATGTGGGCCATCCATCTATCATCCCTTTCCCTCACCATGCGACTAGCCCATATTCTTTTCCCATTATACATTTTATTGTGGCATCATAGGGACCTAATTGGCCATGAAGTCCTCCAACTCATTTTACAGTCGAACAAACTGAGAAACAGAGAAGTTCAGTGATTTACCTAGGGTCATGTGTCTTTTACTGCTCTTTTTCTTCCAAGTTCCTCATTGGTTATATGGTGCAGCCTTCTCACATTTACCATGTGCCTCTTTGTTGTCCTCTGTGAGGTGTTCAACTATAATTCTTTGGAACATGTTTGTATCAGAGCTATACAGCAATACCAGTAGAACATCAGTGTTAAAAAAAAGTAGGCTTTTATTTCTGACAGAAACTTGGGATCATTAAAGAATCCCTATAATCTCCTGAAGACAGTCCAGTCACTTCTCCTTCTCCCCTTTAATTCTCAGCTGTAGTTGCTGTGCATTTGTATTATAGCTCTCAGATATACACATGATGGATAGTTTTAATAATTTATTTGATTGATCTATATTTTAAGGCATGCTCTTTCTTCTGGCCCCTCTCTGAAAGTTTTTAAAAGTCCCATTCACAGGGGGCAGCTAGGTGGTGCAGCAGATAGAACTCCAGCCTTGGAATCAGGAGGACCTGAGTTCAAATGCGACCTCAGACACTTGATACTTACTAGCTGTGTGACCCTGGGCAAGTCATTTAACCCCAATCGCCTCACAAAAAAAGCAAAAAAAAAAAAAAGTCCCATTCACTTCAAACTTGCTGCATGATTTGTATACTATTCAAGTCTCTATTCTTTGTTATTCTTCTTCTAGGACAGGGGCTGCTTGGGCGGTACTTACAGCCCTAGCTTGATGTATGAGGCACAGGATATCAACAAAATATTTGAAATTTTAGAAGACAATGTTCAGCATAAAAAAGTATCATTTTGTTCTTCGTTGCTACGTCGTAGCTGAAAGTTCCATTCTAAACTTACTTGAGCTATGCAGCTGAACTATGGCTGGTGTAATGAAAGGAATTCATTTACATTTCTTTTGCACAAAATATGTCACTAGATGGAAGCATATACTTTAGTTCAAGTGGCACCACTCCTGGGTACTGAGGTATGGGTTTCTTGATCTTTACCAAATTTAAAACTTGAATGATGATGCCATAGTATAAACTTGATTGAGGCAGATCATGTTGCAAAGAATCTTTTAATTAAAAAAAAAAGTTTCTTTCCTTTTCCAGTCTCTGTAAATTCTATGGTGGTTTTCCTTGGACTTTAAAGAATGAGAATTGAGGGAGTGGGAAAGGAATTTCTGTGTTTAAGAATTAGTTATTTGTTGAACAAACTTGGCTATGGAGAACAAATGAGAACCTCGCCTTCCCAGCCCTCTTCTTTGCAGAAGTGGAGGGTTATGGGTGTGGAGCATTGAATATGCTATCAGACATTTTTGACGTATTGGTTAGTTTTGCTGAACTGCTTTTTCCCCCTCTTTCTTATTTATTTATTTATCTATTTATTTATTTTTGTCATAAGGCATGGGTAGAGATACATTTGGAAATGAAGATGATGTAAAAACAAAATACGTCATTCAAAATTAAAAATTACAGAAGGATCAATTTCTGCCATATGCTGTCTTCATTGCACAAAGAAAAAGGTGGCCTTCATTGAGAATCCAATCAGTCTTGCCCTATCCACATTAACCAGATCTTGTCAGTATATTTTTAAATAAAGGACACATTTTCTTAGTTTAATTAATTAGTTATGTGAATGAGTCCAATAGCTGCTTTCCTAGTTGCTTCTTTTACTTTTTGAAAGATTTATGCTAATGGCTTTATTTTAGCCTGTTTAAGTATATATATGGCAATCTGTAGCAATAGCCTGCCGTTTGGTCTCCCTGCATCAAGTCTCTCCCTACTCCAGTCTATAATCTCAGCTACCAAAACAATCTTCCTGAAGCCTAGGTCTGACCGTGTCAATCAAGTCTAGCAGTTCCTTATTAACTCTAACATCAAACGTAAAATCCTCTGGCTTCACAAAACTCTTTACAACCTTGATCCTTTCTACCATTCCAATCTGGTTATACTTTATTCTCCTCCATACATTCTATGATCTAGTGACAGTGACTTTCTTTTATTTTAAAATAGACAATTTTTAACATTCATTTTTACATAATTTTGAGTTCCAAAGTTTTGTCCCTCCCTCCTTCCCCTCCCCTTTTCCTAAAATGGTAAGCAATCTGATATAGGTTATATATGTGCAATCATGTAAAACATATTTCCACATTAGTCATGTTGTGAAAGAAGAAACAAACCAAAAGAAAAAAACTATGAAAAAATAAAGTGAAAACAGTATGCTTCAATCTGCATTCAGAGTCCATCAGTTCTTTCTCTGGATGTGGATAGCATTTTCCATCATGAATCCTTTGTAATTTTCTTGGATTGCTGAAAAGAGCTAAGTCATTCGTAGTGGATCACTACATAATGTCGCTGTTGCTGTGTACAATGTTCTCCTGGTTCTACTTACTTCACTCAGTATCAGTTCATATAAGTCTTCCCAGGTTTTTCTAAAATCTACCTGTTCACCATTTCTTATTGCACAATAATATTCCATTACATTCATATACAACAGCTTGTTCAGCCATTTTGAAATAGCCATCAATTGGGGACATACCCTCAATTTCAATTTTTTTTGCCACTGCAAGAAGAGCTGATACACACACACACACACACATGTGTGATGTGTGTGTGTGTGTGTGTATTTGCTATAAATATTTTTGACACTGGCCTCCTTATTGTTCCTGACTCTGTCTTTGTCCTCCATGCTTGAAGTGCTTTCCCTCCTGGATTCCTTCAAGTCCCAATTCAAATCCTGTCTTCTGTAAGAGGTCTTTCCTGGTCTCCCCTACTGCTAGTGCCTCCCCTTCTGAGATTACCTGTTCTTTACCCTGTCTATATCTTTAAAAATTTTATTTTATTTTATTCTGACCTTAAGAAATAAAATAGGCATTTCCATAACATAGTAGAATAGAAAAAAAGATGATTGTATATGAAACTGCAAGACTATTATGTATTACTCACTATATATATATATGTACATACATGCATACATACATACAAATATATATATTTTGTGAGTACGTAGTTCTTTGCATATTATCTTCCCCATTAGAATATGAACACCTTGAGAGCAGGGACCATGCTTCCCCCCCCCCCCCCGCTTATTTTGCCTTTCCGGCACTTGGCCCAGTGCCTGGCACACGGCCCAGTGCCTGGCACACAGTATATGCGTACTAAATATTTGTTGATTTGACCCCAGGCTCGTAACAGAATTAATTCTTCTTTCCAGCATAGTCTATAGAATCTGTGAGTCAGGAGGAAGGATTCTTATCTTGCTTGTCTTCTATTTGTAGGATGTAAGTATTTCAGAGGAGTTTTAAATGCACTGATCTGTATTCACTGTCTTTACTGGTGTGTGAAGGAAAGGTCTTTTGAAGGGTAATCTAGAAGTAGGTCACCCACTGAGGCAAGGAGAATGGGCTTCTGAGACAAAGGACCTGGGTTCAAGTCCCAGTTCTGGGCATATCGTACTTTTGTGACCTTAGGGAAATTCATTTAGTTTCCTTGGTCTCAGTTCTACAATCTTTAATATGGGGGGTTTGGACCTCTGAGGTTCCTTATAGCTGAAAAGTCTGTAAGATTATGGAAGTGCACATCAAGGAAACAAGAGAACTACGTGGGGTGTAAAGGATAATGTAACATAATCCCCTTGTTTAATAGTTGAGGAAATTGATTTTCAGACAGTCTGAATGTCTTGTCCATAGTCACACAGCTTGTAGGTAAGCAAAACTAGAAGCATTGTCTTCTGACTTCTAGGTCAGTATTCTCTTTCCTATACCATGCTTCTTTTCCAAGGGATTCCAGTTCACCTCATATTACTTCTTTTTAAGTGAGCAAGCACATCTTCTCAACGTCAGTCAGACCTCCCTGTTCATGAGGGGAATGCACTGCCAAGGAAAAAAGAAGCTGTTCTGGATATATCAGACCCACAAGGTGACAGGTGTAGAGGCAAGTAGGGTCATAGTAGATGTGTTAGCCTAGTTCCCTAAGATCAGCAGTGCAATTAGCTATGTAGGGTCAACACAGGGGAAGGTTCTCAGGTCATGTCATGTCATTCACACAAAGTCACAGATGGTGACCCTTGGGGAAGCAAGGTGGATGGTAATGATGTGTAAACAACTGACCTTAGCCTAATATTACATGTCATGGTCATGAACTGTACTGACAGCTTAATCTTGCTATGTGGGGTAGCCAAGGGATAAGGAAGGTGTTTGCTCCCTATTGGAGCAGGTAGAAAAGACTTTCCCAGGTGATGCTACCATGAACCTCAAAGCCAAGCCTCTTCCCCCTTTCTCAAGTGACTCCATAGCACTAAGTGAACCTCTATGGAAAGGAGGAAAAGGAAATCACTCTTTTTATCAATCACTCAATCAATAACAGATTGAGTACCTAGTAGACACACAGCATTTTGTTTGTCACAATACAGGATGCAGAAAACAACCGAACATGGCGTCTATGTTCTAAGAGCTTATTGTCAGCCTGGGGGATACAAGATATGTACCCAGGACAAATGAAGACTAAATATCACAGAATTATAGAATTTTAGGGTTAGAAGGGTCCTCAGTAGTCCCTCGTGTCCTTGAAAGGACTTTCCAGCATAAGATACCTGAGAAGTGGTTGCCAACCTCTTGAAGATTTCCAATGTGGGGGAACTCTCTCCTGAGGTAGCTGATTCCACTCTTAAACAGCAATAATTTTTTTTTTTGGGAGGGAATTGGGGTTATATGACTTGCCTAGGGTCATACAGCTAGTAAGTGTCTGAGGGCGGGTTTGAACTCAGGTCTTCCTGACTTCAGGGCTGATGCTCTATCCACTGTACCACTTAGCTGCCCCAGTTCTATTTTTTTTTTTTTTTTTGGCTAGGCAATGGGGTTAAGTGACTTGCCCAGGGTCACACAGCATCAAGTGTCTGAGGCCAGATTTGAACTCAGATCTTCCTGACTTTAGGGCTGGTGCTATCCACTGTACCATCTAGCTGCCCTAACTCTATTTTTAAAGATGTTTTTCTTGACTTTCTTTTCTAGATTGCACTCTGGACTTTTTCCATCATGCTCCTAGGAACCTCTTTATTCCGGAAGCTCATCCAAGCTCTGAAATCCACACATTGGAAGAATGTTCTACCCTTCAGCCTCTTCTTCTGATTAAATGGCTCCTCCCAGATATTTATTTTTGCAGGGCACTCAGGCTAGCCATGTCTCCTTGCTTTGCAGAGGAATGTATTCTGGACTTTCTGGACCACTCCAATTTACATCTGCTGCTCTGCCTGGCTTCAACTCCAAACAAGAAGATGGTACCTGGTGTTCTTCCTCCTTCTCCTGCCTCTTTTTCTGTATTATTTCCTCCTCATTAGATTGGGATCTCCTTGAGGGCAAGGCCTGTCTTTCTTTTTATTAACTGTGTCCTCATTGCTTAGCACAGTGCCTGACACAGAGTGGAGACTTAATAAATGCTTATTGGATTGGACTGAGTTTTATCTACCATGCTCTCTTGCCACTATACTTCCCTTTCCCTTCCTCCCTCTCTTTCAGCTCCCTTTTATATGTTGTCTTCCCCTACCAGAATGTCAGCTCATTGAGGGCAGGACTGTCTTTCATTCTGTTTATATTTTTATTCCCAGAGCTTAGCACAGAGGTCCTCAAACTTATTTGGGCCTACTGCCCCACTTTAAAAAAAATTACTCAGTGCTGCCCTAGAAATCTACTTTCTTTAACCCTTCAACTTTTTTTTGAAATGTGTATCATTTCAAAAAAATATAAAATTTTAAAAATGATACTTCTTAAATTTAATAATTTATTGTAAACTTGTGGCTTTTTTCCTGCATTGAAATTTTAATGACACAATATTGTGTCACATAACTATATAGTATTTTATTGTAAACAAGTAATTACATGCACATATTCCTGCTGATGCATTCTAGACTTGCCAACATTGCATTACATGCTTGCCTGCCAATACTTGCTTGATAAGACCTGTCAGTGGACTTGACTACTGATTGGTTATAACTTACATTTTGTATGTTTATTTGGAAAATAATTTAATCCCTATGACTTTAACTCTGTTACATAACAGATGAAACATGTACAAATGATTTTTCAAAATTTTCTTATCTTCTCTTCTTTCCTTATGCTTCCACTGCCTCCTTATTTTTATTCAATGCCCCCCCCCCCCAATTGGAACCAAGGCTACTATTGCTCCATGGATTATTCTAGTACCCTCCAGGGGGTGGTATCACCCATTTTGGCAACCCTGTGGCTTAGCACAATGCCCTTCCTCATTTAAATCCAATTCACTTGCAAGTCATAGCATCACATTCCTGATGTCATGGTCTTCTTCAAGAATGAAGGACAAACAACAGCCTGTGAGTAGGAGGAACTGCCTCACTGGGGACCCAACTGGCCAGTTCCAGTTGGGCAACACAGCTCCTTCCTTCCTTCTTTCCTTCCTTCCTCTTCCTCCCCCTCCCTCCTCTCCCTCTGTCCACAGAGGATATCATGCCCTTCCCTGCTCCTTCCTCTCCCTCCCTCCTCTTCCTCTCCCTCCCTCCTCTCCCTCTGTCCACATATGATATCATGCCCTCACCTGAAGGTGCTTTGCCCAAAGGAAGGTAAATTTTGATCACTGGAACCTTGCAAGACATCTTGGGGTTTATGGGCTAGATTTCTTTCTTAAGGACCATGGCTTAAACCCAAATCACTCTAGCTGTCATTGACTGGCCAACAACAGGTCCCACCCCAAGCCCAGCTTGGTCATTGTTTGGGCCCTGATGGCTCAGAGTGAATGCAAATAGCAATTATTTCTGCTTTGGCCAGAAATCCTGAGGGTCTTCCCCTCCCAGTTTGATTTTTTAAAAACCAGGTAAAAGAAGCTGTTCTTTGCCTCATTTCCTACCTAGTCTTAATCACTGAATGGGTGTTGCCTCAGACAGATTGAAACCTGGGAAAAACCTTAGCTTGAAAAGATCAAGGCCTCCCACTGCCTCAGAGGCCATCTCCAGTCACATTCATCTATATCTTGCCACTGGATCCAGATGGCTCCAGAGAAGAAAGTGAGGATGGTGACTTTGCACAGCCCTCCCTCACTTAAATCCAATTCACTTGCAAGTCATGGCATCATCTTCCTGATGTCATGGTCTTCTTTGAGAATGAAGGACAAACAATCTACAATGCCTGGCACATAATAAGTACTTAGTAAATGCTTGTTGACTGACTGATTAACATCAAATCTATCAAATCTGAATCTGCCTCTTTGTACCTTCCACTCTTTGCTTCGGTTCTGCCCTTTGAGGCCTAAAAGAATAAGTCTAACCCTTTTTCCACAGGACAACCCTTCAAATACTTGAAGATACCTATCTCCCCTGGGGTAAACATGCCCTCTTCCTTCACTAGGCACTCATATAATATAGACTTTGGGCTTTTTGCCACTCTGATGACTACTCTCCAGCTTATTTGTGTCTTGTTTTTACTGTGGCACAATATTCCAGAGGTGATCTGACCAGGGCAGAGTATAGAGAGACTTCTCATATTCTCATTCTTGGAAACTTTGCCTCTCCTAGTACAACCAAAGATGGCACTGGGTTTTTTAGCAGCTGACTCATGTTGAACATACAGTCCACAAAAACTCCAATATCTTTTTCTCTTTAGCTCATCAACTTTACTACTTTCATCTTGTGTATGTGAAGCTGATTTTTTTGAACTCAAGTAAAACACTTTATTACTATTGACTAGATATACTAAAGTATTATACTCAACTTTTATTACTATTGAATTCCATCTTAATAAATTTAACCCTAAATTCTCTGGTGAGTCAGTCAATAAACATTTATTTACCGTGTGCCAGGCACTGTGCTAAGCACTGGGGATACAAAGCAAGGCAAAAGATAGTCCTTGCCCTCACAAAGCTTACAGTCTAATGGAAACAGAATAAAGGTTTATATACAAACAAGCTATACACAGGAATAATTGGCAATGATCAACAGAGGGAAAGGACTGAGATTAAGGGAGATTCAGAAAGGCTTCCTATGGAAGGTAGGATTTTGTCTGGAACTTGAAGGTGGCCAGGAAAACCAGGAGGCAGAGGAAGAGGGAGAATATTCCAAATATGGGAGTCAGCCAATGAAAAAGCTCAAATTAGAGAGATGGAGGGGCATCTAGGTGGCACAGTGGATAGAGCACTGGGCTTGGAATCATGGAATCTTGAGTTCAAATCCAGCCTCAGACACTTACTAGCTGTGCAAACCTGGGCAAGTCACTTAACCTTATTTGCCTCAGTTTTCTCATCTGTAAAAATGAACTGGAGAAAAATATGGCAAACCACTCAAGTAACTTTGCCAACAAAAACACAAAATGGGGTCACAAAGAGTCAGATACAGTCGAAACAACTCAACAATAACAAACAACAACAACAAGAAGGAAAAATGTAGTGTCTTGTTGGATGAACAGAAAGGAGGCCAGTATTTCTGGTACTTGGTAGGAGGAGTGTGTAAGAATGCTGGAAAAATTGGGAGTGGAGTTTAAGTAGTGAAAGGCTTTGAATGTCAAACTGAGGATTTTCTATTTGATCTTGAAAATGATAGGGAGCCACTAGTGGGGGTGGGGGGGAGAGAGAGAGAAAGAGAGACAGAGAGAGAGAGAGAGAGAGAGAGAGAGAGAGAGAGAGAGAGAGAGAGAGAGAGAGAGAGGGAAAGTTATGTTCAGATTTGTGTTTTAGGAAGATCACTTTGATAGCTGAATGGAAGATGAATTGTAGGGGGGAGAAATGTGTGTGTGTGGGGGAGACTAATTAGTGGGCAATAGTCTAGACATGAGATAATGAGGGTCTCTGCACCAGGGTAGTGGTAGTGTCACAGGAGAGAAGGGGGCTTAGGTAAGATACATGAAGGTTGAATCTACAGGACTTGGCAGCATGTTTGATATAGGGAGCAAGAAATACTGAGGAGTTGAGGATAACACCTAGGTTGAAAGCCTGAGTGACAGGGAGGATGGTGGTACACTCAACAGTAATAGAGAAGTTAGGAAGAGGGGAGAGTTTTGGAAGGGGAGATTATGAGTTCAGTTTTGGACATGCTGAGTTTAAGATAACTATGGGACACCCATTTGGAAGTGTCCATAGGCAGTTGGAGAGTAGAGGTCAGCAGAAAGTTTAGGGTTGAATAAGTACATTTGAGTACAATTATTAGCATAGAGATGATAATTGAATTACCAAGTGAAATAGATAGCGGGTGAAGAGAAGAGGTGAGAGCCCTGTGGGATACTCAGGGTTATCAGGCATGACTGGATGAAGACCCAGCAAAAGAGACTGAGAAGAAGCAGTCAGATAGGTAGGAGGAGACCAGGATAAAGTTGTGTTACAGAGACATAGAGAAAAGAGAATATCAAGGAGGAGGAGAGAATGATCAACAATATGAAAAGCCATAGAGAAATCAAGATGGATGAAGACTGAGAAAAGGTCACTAGATTTGGCACTTAAGAGATTGATACTAACTTTGGAGAGAACAGTTTCAGTTCAATGATAAAGACTTTCCTTCAGTTCGTTAGCTATTTTTCCCAGCTTTGGCTCATCTGCAAATTCAATAAATAAGCCACGACTAAAATCCAAAAATCCTTCATTGAAGAATGTCATTAAAAATGAAAAAAATATGACTCTTTGACATTAGTATTGTCATAATGAACAAATTCTCAATTTAGGATAATCAAATCAATTTACCACCAAGAATGTATTAAGTACCTACTATGTGGCAGGGACTTTGCTTAGGAATGTAAAGACAAAAATGAAACCCTCAAGGAACTTATGTTCTATAAGGGGAGAGACAACATGTAGATAAGGAATGTACAAAATGTAAGAAGATTAGAAAAGTAGGAAGGGGCCAGGTTGTGAAGGACTTTAAAAGCTGTACAGAGGTTTTTATATTTGATGCTGGGGGGTAACAGAGAGTCAATGGAGTTTATTGAGTAGGGGAACAATGTGGTTAGACCCGGACTTTAGGGAGATTACTTTGGCAGCTGAGTTGAGGATGGACTTTTGTGTATCATATTTGCTTATGGAAAACACATAGAGGAGAGGCTTTGAACTAAATTATCTTTCTTCTTCTCCTTTCTAATTCAAGAGCTCAGGATCTGGAGTCAAAGTGTGGGCCCTTGTTCTAGCTTGAGCACCAGCTAGCTGTGTACTCTTGGGCATATCACTTTCCCTATCTATATTTACCCATTTGTATGTGACAAAGTTGGACAATTGATCTCACATGTTTCTTCTGGGTCTTAGTATTGCATGACTCTAATATTCATGATCCTGAATTTTTCCTATATCAAATAAAGAGAAAGTGGGTACAGTGCAACACTCTAAAAAGAAAAGCGAATGTGGAAGTTACCTGTGGCCAGAGCTTCTCTCAATAATCTTTGAGAAATTATAAAAAATAGGAATGATAAAAGAATGGAACAAATGTTATCCTGATTTCCAGGAGAAAGAGGTAGATCCTGAAAGCTAAAGACAGTTTGTGAACAATTATCAAAGAAAGTGATGAGTAGTAAAAACCAACATCGGTTCACTAAGAATCAGTCATGGGACTCATTTCTTATCTCCTCTGCAGAACTTACTGCAAACACACACACACACACACACACACACACACACACACACATGCACACACAGGCACACACACACACACACACAATTGCACAACCTTTGTACTCTCCTTGAAGTGGCTACCTTCCCTTGAGCTATCTTTCAGAAGAGCCACTTATTTTAGGAGTGAGGGATATGGCCTCTTCCATGCCCAAGAATAAAAAGTAAGGTAAGGAAAAATAGATGTAGAGGTAAACATAAATATAAACCTAGGGGGAAAAAGAGTTTATGTTCAAGGAAGAGGGATGACAGTATGTCCAGGTGATCTAAATATTGGGAAATATATTATTTGAAGTAATGTGTTTTGATGGTATAAAAAGGTTATGTAATGTCGGAGGGAAATTAAGAAAACAGATTTGGATAAATACATTGGATGTTCTGGTCACTGAGACTACCAGGAAAACAAAGCTGATGTTATACTAAAATGAAATGTAGATGAAGCAAGAGGTCTCATGGCAAATGGGAATCTTTCAGAGCAAATGAAAATCAAAGAGATACATTTGGTTTTGGTGATGATGAAAAAATCCTGTTTGATAATATTGGGAATGATGATATTGACCCTTCTTATACTTAACTTAAACTTTTTACATTCAGATTTTTTCTGAGGATTGTTCAATCTTGGTATGTTCTATTTTCATTTGGATTTTTGGTCAAATCCCATACTGTTAAGTAGATTGAATTTTCATTAGCATGAGTGCAGCTTGTAAAATCAGCCTGATTTATTTTCAATGTTTGCTTTAAAGTATTTATATTTCTCTAAAAACTGATAATGCTGAATAACTTAAAATGAAATGTTAAGCCCATTTTGTCTTTTTTGGTGAATTGGATCTTCAACATGTGAGCAAAAGACAATAACATCTGTTTGTTTGTTTTTTTAAATGGATTATAATAAATTGATGTTTTGAAAAAATTCTTTGCTAGGTGATCATCATGGATTATGGTTAAATCCCTAGTTTGAATTTGTGTCTAATGAAAAAGGAATAGTCATGCCAAATCATCCTCATTTTCATTTTTGATCAAGGATTTAGAGCTGGAAGGCATTTTTGAGATTTAGTCCAGATCCCTCATTTTGCAAAAGAAGAAACTGAGGCCCAGAGAGACTGAGTGACTTCAGCCAAGCTCCACAGGAAGTAAGAGGCAGGACTTGGGTTTGAACATAGCTGTCCCCAGTCTGACAAATAAGGCAAAATCTGTAGGCACAGTAAGTCTTGGCATCAGTGAGGTGTTTGGCAGGGCAAATTCCAATGGAACTCCTAACTTCCTTGATCTAGGCACCATATTTTTATTAATGCAGTTTTAAGATGCCCACCCCCCTTTAAACAGCCATGCTTGTGGGCTCATATTTTGCTTGTAAACGATGAAATCTCTTTGGTCTTTCCCACACAAATGGTGATTAAACCACACTGGTGATCTTATTAAATAAGATAGGGAAATAAGAGATTGATAATGATACCATTAGGTAGGGTTCATAGCTGATTCAACAACAACACCCAAAGAGTATGGATTAGTAGGTAAGAGGGAATTCTCTAGCACTGTAAGTCTGTGCTTTGAACTTGGTTCTCTCCTGTTCGTTTTTATGAATCACTTATCCTATTTGTGGAAGCTACAAAGCCTGAGAAGGCTTGTTATTTCATTGAGTAATGGACTCAAGCTCCCAGGAGCTCTTTACAAGGCAGCAGGGTGTAGTGGGAAGAACCCTGAACTTGAAGTCAGAAAACCTGGCTGTGCCACATATTATTGAAATGGTCTTGGACAAATTCACTTAACCTCTCAGGGCTTCAGTTTCCTCCTATGTAAAATGAGGGAATTGTTCTTATCTGGAACATCTTTTCTAGTTCTGGCATTCCATGATTTTGGAACAAAATCGATTCAGTCATTTTTTAGGCACATCTGACTCTCTGTGATTCCATTTGAGGTTTTCTTGGCAAAGACACTGTTGTGGTTTGCTATTTCCTTCTCCAGCTCGTTTTACAGATGAAGAAACTGAGGCAAACAGGGTTAAATGACATGCCCAGGATCACACAGCTAGTAAGTGTCTGAGGCTGGATTTGAACTCATGAAGATTAATCTTCCCGATTCCAGGTACAATGCTCTGTGTACCATGGTGCCACCTAGATACCTGTAAGATGAGGTAGTGAGGAGTCATTACTCACTAATCTCACTGGGTTTGTGAGGATGGGGTCTCTAAGCAACTAGGAGTCTGGAAATAAAGCAAAAAATTCTTTATTCAGGTAGCTGGGGAGATGTTTATGTAAAAGCATCTACTAGGAGCACAGGGTATACATTCTTTTATGTACTGCTCTTAGTCAGCATTCTGCAGCTTTAAAAAGAATTTCAATCAATCATAACAAAGGTCAGCTTTAACATTAGCTGAACTCCAGGACAGGGTAGACTACTTTATTTCAAGGACATGTTTCCAGAACAAGATATTCTACCTCTTCTTGGTTTTTTTTTTTGGTTAGGCAATGGGGTTAAGTGACTTGTCCAGGGTCACACAGCTGGGAAGAATACACAAAATGAAGCTGAAAAGTTGGGGTGGGGGAGAATACATTGGGAGTATCTGGCCCAGGGGTATGATGTTCCCTGGAGTCTAAGCCATACAGAGGAGCCAATGGAAAATGGAGTTAGCAGGAAGGTTGTTATAAAAGAAGGCTTTGGGAAGAGGTTTGTGATCTACCCTTTGGCCTTCCTATGGGTGAGGCAACTGAGAGTGAGTTGAGAAAGTGTAGAATATGTAAACCTGAGTCATTCCTCAGGGGATGTGATTTCAGCTTATCCTAGGGGTAAGGGGGTGGAAGTGGGGAGAGCTTATTATTCCCTGGAGCCAAGAAGAGGAAATGGAGCCACTGACTTTTAGGGGTAAGGCTGGGCTGTCCAATCGGGAAGGAGTTCCACCTAAGGGGAATTTCATAAGGGGGAGAAGGTCTCTAGTGGCCCACATATAAGTAAATCTTTTTATTTCATGTGTATATCTTATTCCTGGGTCCCTATGGGATTTTTACTGGTGCTTACATGTGAACCCCTTCATATTAAACCTGTTGCTTGGACATCTCTTCCCTGGTAAAAATACTACACAAGATGATACCCATGTAACCTTGCTTCTGTGCAAACCCTGGATGGTTTTGTGGAGAGATGGACAGCCTTGTCCTGGGTGCTGCTGTAGGGAGAGGAATATATGATTCCTGATTGGCTGAGAGAATACTGAGAGCATTGCTAAGAACTTGTGTAAGGTTGAAAGAGCTTTCAGAGTCACTTAGAGAAAGAAATTCCAAGGAAGCAGTTGAAAGAGACTTTTGAATGGTGGACTGAGATCCTGCTGAACATAATGGGACCAACTCCCATATATGTCCATGGATTCAAAGGCTCTAGTCTGCCATTCAAAAGTCTCTCTCTCTCTCTCTCTGTCTCTCTCTCTCTGTCTTTCTGTCTCTCTGTCTCTGTCTCTCTGTCTCTCTGTCTCTATCTCTCTGTCCACATGCCTCCTGCAATGAGTGGGCTCTGTTCAGGGGCAGACAGCTACTTTTCCCCTCAGGGTTCCAGTATACCGTGACTGGTTTGTGGGATCTCTTCTTTATAATACCATTGGCTTAAGGACACCCTATCTGTGTTTCTTCCATTTATTAGGGGCCAGTGAGGGGCACCTGAATCCTATTTAGCCACTCAATACCAGGTAGTTTTTAACAAAGGGATATTTATTTCAAAGACATAGCAAGAACAAATCTATAAACATTTTACTCAACACTCCAGGGCATACTTTCCCCTGTACAACCTTGGTCTCTGGGAGAGAAGACTAGAAACTTAGCTCAGTTCCCATGTAACATTAGTCCCACCACATTCATGTCCAGAGAGAGAATCACTGCTAAAATTCTTACTTCAGGAAGGGGTCCAAGGAGTTTCTCCTAAAGATTACTCCTTTTTTTAGGGCATTGATACTAATTATAAAACCTGACAGAGCAGCTAGGTGGCATAGTGAATACAGTGCTGGCCCTTGAGTCGGGAAGACCTAAGTTCAAATCTGGCCTCAAACACTTACTAACTATATGATCCTAGGCAAGTCACTTAACCTTGTTTGCTTCAGTTCCTCATCTATAAAATGAATTGAAGGAGGAAATGGCAAACCACTTCAATGCCTTAGAGAGTTGGGACACAATTGAAATGATGCAACAGCAACATAAAACCTGGCCTGGATTCTGACTCCCGGAATCTCGTAGCTTGCTCTCCCGTGGTTGGAGACTCCACTCTCCTCACCTAGAATGAATGGAAAAGAATGGTAAAAAAGGTCAGAAGACTCAGGCCCATTTCTTAGGGGCCATTTGGCCTCAGAGGAGAAGAAGGCTCTTAGGCCTTTCCCCTTTCACCACTGGACACCATGAGAAGAAAAGTCACCAAGCTTCCCCAGAATTAAGCAAAGAGTCAGGGAAGCTGATTCAGTCCTTTTTAGAAAAGCTGACAATTCTGGCTATACAATCAATTGAAAAAAGCTCCCCCAAACCATGTGGTTAGCCAACTGGAATCAGTTACAGAATGTCCACACATGCTCCACAGTCTTTCCAACATACTTCCTTTACACGTCATCGCAGTTCTTTAGAAGCAATTTCCCAGGTTATCCATGTGGGTAAGTTGCATCAATCAGGCAAGCTGATGGAGACCGCACATGTGCCAGACTTCCATTACATAGGGACCCTCTGAAGTCTGCAATCAACTGAAGTGAATCCCTTATGTAGGTTCTTAGTGTGGTACTCAGCATTCTCTCAGCCAATCAGGAGTGTTATGTCCCTCTCTGCCTATGCAGCAGCACAGGACTGTCTCTCCTCTTGGGTGAAAGCAGGGTTATACCTCTCTTACTTTCATTTATATTCTTTATGTGTGGTGATGTCTCTAAAACCTACCTTGTGGGGACCCACCACCATATTTGTTATAGACAAGTAAACACCTTCCCTATGAATTCAGCCTTAAATGCTTAAACCAACACACACACACACACACACACACACACACACACACACACACACATACACACACACCTTTACATGAGTCCTAACTAAACTTATCAGAGAACCTTGAGACTAATACCAGCGGTTTCCTTCTTGGAAACTGATTTGCCAACGTGAGTAGGAATTGAAGTAGTGGTTCCAAAGAGGTACTATAGCAATAAAAAATTAATCAAGATAAGTATATGAGAGTTGCAAGATAAGTCATGTGTTATGTTGGGGGATAGGGAGAGATTTTTACCAACTTGAAGGCGGAAGAATCAAAGACTTCCTGAAGGAAGTGTCATTTGAGTTGCTCTTTAAAAAGCAGGTAGGAAATTCACTGGGGTGGATTGGAGGGGAGAGCATTCTGGGCATATGTTGTTTGTCCTTTGTTTTCGAAGAGGACCAATGACATCATGGGTGATGTCTTGACTTGTATTTGAATTGGATTTAAGTGAGGCAGAGTTGCACAAAGACCTCAGCCTCATTTGCTCTTCAGTCATTGAAGTCCAGTGGCAGGACAAAAAGTCGAGATGACTGGGGATGGCCCGGCATGCAGTGGCTGACCTTGGTGTTTTTGATGTCTCACCAAGTACTAAGCATTCCACATTGCCTGCTTCAGCCACCTTTGTGGCTGTTGGAACAAATTGTTTTTATCTGCTCATTCCAACGGGAGAAGTCTTTACATGTTTGGGGTAGATATCCCCCTAACTCACTGATAGGTTTGAGGTCTGTTGGTTACCCACAACCTGGTTTAGCCCATGCGCCAAGATAGTTTTGCTGGGGTGTAGCTTCGGTGCGTGCTACAGCTTCTTGGAGCCACAGGTGAGAGTTGGGTGACTGGTTGGACATCAAAGGTGGATGAGCAGCCCTGAAAAGGGCTCATGGAACTCTTGCACCAGAGGTGCTAGTCCTCCCCATATACCCTGGGCATATGTAATAGCTTGAATAAAAATAGAGATGTAGGAAAAATGAGGACGCATTCAAGAGACAAAGAGTGGTCTACTTTGGCTGGAGCATATAGTACATAGAGGGAATAAAATGAAATAAATACCCAAGGTCAAGCAGGTAGTAAATAACAAAGTTGGGAATTGAACCATGAATCCATAGCCAATGATCTTTCCGATATACCCTGATGCTTCTTAGAGCTTCCCTGAGGGCAGTTGGAGAGGTTCATCAGGAATAGTTGAAGTAACTGCAAATGTTTGAGAATATGGCAGTTGTCCAAAAGTTCAAGGGTTCTCTGACTTTAGACTGTAAGCTTCTTGAGAGCAGGCACTGTCTTTTGTCTTTCTGTGTATCCTCAGTACTTAGAACACTGCCTGTTATGTAATGAGCGCTTAATAAACGCTTGTTGATTGGCTATCATGTTGAAGAATGATTAGGTTTATTCCGTGTTGTTCTAGAGGGCAGAATGAGGTCTACAGGAGGAACGTGGGAAGGAGGCAGATTTCAGGGTAAGGAGGAAGGAAGCATTTCTAGCAGTTAGAGCTGGAGATCCATTATTTAGATAAGACATGGGTGATTCCTGTCCTCAAGAAGCATACCAAAGAAGTGAGGTCTACCTTGCCAGATAGCAAGCTTCCCATCCTTGGCAGTGTTTCAGGAGAGGCTAGATGTAATGTGGTAGAACTGTGGGTGGGAGATTGGACAAAAGGACATCTAAGGGCTCTACCAACTGAGTCTATAACTCTAAATATATGAGAGCAAACTCAGCATATTGTAATGGGTACAGCATTATAAGAGCAGTTATTGTTTAGTTGTTTCTGACTCTTCCTGACCCCATTTGGGGTTTTCTTGGCAGAATGGAATAGTTTGCCATTTCCTTCTCCAGCTCATTTTACAGATGAGGAAACTGAGGCAAACTGGGTTAAGTGACTTGCCCAGGGCCATAGCTAGTAAGTGTCTGAGGTCAGATTTGAACTCAGGTCATTCTGACTCCAGGACCCAGCGCTATATCCATTGCGCCACCTAGATGCCCCCATTATAAGAGCCTACCTTCCTTCCACTGCGACTAGTTTCTTTCTCTAAAACATTTTTCACACTAAATTATTTTTAAGTCGTCTTATTTGATTTAATTGTCTTGTTGAACCCTATGTTCAACTATGCTTCAAAATGGTATTTGCTCAACAGCTAGGTTATTTAAACAATTTGGTTAATCTAAGTGAAAGAAAAATCAATCTATCAGGTTCCCAGAATCGACCAGTTTTTTCAGAAACTAGTCATTTCCCTTAAACTGTTAATTGAGTGGTCTCTGTAGAATTGTAAGTACCTTAGATGTCCTCTAGTCCTACTTCTTCATTTTATTATTTTATTGATGCTTTCTTTATATGTCACTGTAACTTCCCAATGATCCTATCCCTGTAGATCTGCTCCCTTATAACAAAGAAGGAGAGTTCAGCAAAACAAAACAAAACAAAATAAAGTTTGGGTCACATCTGACAAATGTACTTTACTGGGCACCCGAAGTTGACCCTGCTGAGTGGAGGAGGCATGCTTTTCCCAGTTCTCTGAAGTCAAGGTTCATCATTTCACTGATCAGAGTTTTCTGGTGACATTTAGTCCAAAACCCCTTTTTTACAGAGGGGAAACTGAGCCCTTAGAAAACTGAAAAGTCTTGTCCAAGCTCACACAGTTAGAGTAATAGAGTAGAAGAGGTGGGACTCAAACACAGATCTTATGATTCCAAATCCAGGCCTTTTTATACTTTGAGAAGCAATACAAAGCTGGGTGGTACAGAGGGAATAGTGTTGCATTTGGAGTCAGAAAGAGCTGCGTACAAATCCTGCCCCAGACACTTAGTATCTGTGTGACCTTGGATAAGTCACTTAACCTTCTCCCAGCCTCAGTTTTCTCATCTACAGAATGGGGATAATAATAGCACCTAACTCACAGGGTTGTTTTGAGGATTGTATGCAAAATGCTTCGCAAACCTTAAAGTCCAATATACATAAATGCTAGCTTTTCTTTTTTTTTTTTTATTACAGCTTGATTCTGGGCCAGCATCTTCAAAGCAGACTTCCCAGCCTGACTGAAACCAGAAAGACATAAAATTTCAATTATTTTGCTAGTCGCCATTCACATGCTTGCTCAGAGAAGTGACCTTCTTTGTCTATTATTGTAGGAGAACCCAGAAGCTGATGGGTAGGCTATTGCCCCACGAAAGCCAGGTGCAGCTTTTTCTAACTCACCCCAAGAGTCTCTTCAACTTGAATGATGAAAAACTCTGTCAAGAATTCCAAGTCAAACTGGAAGAGTTATTAGTGACACATTCATTGGTGATTAAAATGGGCACCTTGGCTTTGTAAGGGAAGGGCTATTTCTCCCCAAGGGCTCCCTATTTTTGACCCCCCCCCCAGCGCCTCGCACATGGATAGCAATTTTAATCTGAGGGTATCCACATGCTTTTATGAGCGCTAATTAATTAAGCTTCCCCACACCTTGGTGAGAGGTAGGAGATGACTTAGTCTGGATGGCAGGCAGGCCCACTGTGGAATGCTGAATGGCCCCAACTCGCAGTAACACCGTGGGGATGGAGGGCCGAGAATATCGGATTCAATTGAAACTGCTGGGAGAATTTTAGGGAGGCAGAATGTAATTACTTTAGTTGGACTCAGGCCAGGATTTTGGAGTTAACACAACTGCTCTTAGAAAGTCTGCCATCAGATCTCTGGTGACCACAAATGCTTAGGTCTGCGGTTTTAGGTTTCATCCAAGAGGTAACAGCTTGAGCAGCAGAGTGCCACCTAAAACCGTGCTGGGGGACCAATTCCCAGAGAACCAGAGAAGAGAGGGCCACCTACTGAATTAGAAACCCCATTTCCTGAAGTACCTACTTGTTCCTGGGAGGTCTTTCATCCTCACACCAACCCAGGCCAGCCCTTGCTCAGCTAGTAAGAACTGACAGGCCCACAGCACAAAGTGATACGACTGCCAGAACAAATTATGTGCTTGTCTTTTTTCTAGTGTTGTCCAAGATTCCAGCAACAAAACAGTAGGGAACTCCCCATCCACATTTTTCCTTGGAACCTCCTTGGTTCTCTCCTCTCTAAAATGCCTGGGGCCCACAGTCCAAGTTAAACAGAACTAGAGTTTCCCTGTAAGTCAAAAACAATATTAATTCTGATCCGACATATTTTCCTTCTTGTAGGGTATATGCATTTAAAAGCACGACATGGGGGCAATCTGTAAAAAAAAAAAAGACAGAACAAAAAAAAAAGGAGAAGTACAAGGAAGCATTTCTAACGAGTGAGCACAGGAGGTTGGGGTGGGGGGGCATCTGACCCTTCTGGTATGAACACAGGAATGAGAATTTTCCTCTGTGGTCTGTTCAAAGAAGGACGAAAGCTAGAAGGAGGCCACAGAGTTGTGGTCAAAGATTCTACATCGCACAAATCTCCAGTCAGGGTTGCTCCTTGGTGGGAAGCAAAGAGATTCTTAGAGAATATTAGCATGGCATACAGCTGAACTAATGCATCCCTGCTTGTCTCCCTAGAAAGGAGACATTGAAGTCCTGTTTATCTGAAGTCTAAAGATTACCAGAGCCATCTTTTTCAAATTAAAACGGCAATGTAAAGTTTTGTAAATGTTAGTTCTTCTAATCGACAGTGGCTTGTATGATTAAAATAAAGGCACTAATATTTTCTCTTGTTTTCTTTTTTATCACTGAAGTTCATTTTTCAGTAACTCAGACAAGGTCTTCATTTTCACGAAGACCCATGCTGACCTTGAAATATCTGATTTTTTTCAGTGAATGTTTGTGCCCATCTGGTTTGAATTTAGCATTCTTATGAGTCATTTCACTGTGATAGGAACACTATGCTATAGAAAACTTCTGTTAATATTTTAACATTTAAAATCAAACACTATATAGGGTATTACCTAAGCTGAGCTGCAAATACAGAGAGCTGGGGTCTCTATTTGCTCATGGTTCACGCCTTCATGTTTATTTTCTTTCAATTGAACATAGTACATGGTAAATAAGTACATAGGCCATGTGTGTGTTCAAATACTTTCCCATCTCCTCTTGACCATATTCCTTTCCAGACTTAATCTGGGTATTTGGTGAAGGTAGTCTTTAGGAAGTAGGGATGTTCTTTACTTCCTTATGGCTGATAGGACTTGTTTAAAGAGGGCCATATTTATTTTTCAATCAGCACTGACTGAGTGACTTATTTTTTTTACCACCTGGTTTCCTGATTTTGAAGACTGAACTCATTTCCCTTTTATTGAGGCCCCACATTTCTCAAGGTAACCTTTAAGATGAAACCAAGGAGGCAAAAAAATGCCAGGAATCTATTTGAGAAAATACAGCCTTGTCTCCTCCACCTTTTTAAGCACATGGAGGTTTCCAAGAGAGGCAAGGTCTGGTGGGGGTGCTCAGTAAGTATATTGAACCTTCACATGGGCTAGACATGATTTAACTTGAAAATGCACAGGGTATTTAGAAACATTATTGGTTTATATTAAGCAGAACTATGTCTTAGCAAACTAAGTCCCCCGATCCCTTATTTGCCATTTGGAAAACATCTGAATTTTGATAGGAAAAAAAAATACCTAGTTTACTAGTTAAATACCTAGTTAAACTAATTATACTGTTTAAACAAATCGCTTGGGCAAGCTGGTTTCAGGATGTGTCTGAATTCCACCTACCAAAACAGATACAAACCAGCCCCTACCCTGAAAGGATAGTACTGCTTTTGTTGTTGTGTTGTTTCTGACTTTTCGTGACCCCCTTTGGGGTTTTCTTGGCAAAGACACTGGAGTGGTTTGTCATTTTCCTTCTCCAGCTCATTTTACAGATGAGGAAACTGAGGCAAATAAGGGTTAAGCGACTTGTCCAGTGTCACACAGCTAGTGAGTGAGTATCTGAGGTCAGATTTGAACTCTGGTTTGGGTTTTTCTTGGCAAAGACACTGGAGCGGTTTGCTATTTACTTCTCCTGCTCATTTTACAGATGAGGAAACTGAGATAAATAAGGTTAAGTGACTTGCCCAGGGCCACACAGCTAATAACTTTTTGAGGCCAGCCGGAAGATGAAATGTCAGCACCGGTGCTCTCTTTCTTCACTGGGTCACCTCACTGCTGCTTTACGGCTCCCTTTTTCTCTACAGTGACCTGAGTTTACTACCTACATCTGACAATGCTTAACAAAATAAAATGGCTGTACCTGGGCCCTGAGCACCAATTCTTCAAGGTCACTTTACTCTGATCCTTACTGCATTACAGAACACTTGGTGGGGTACCAATGGGACTGGACGAGTAAAACTTAAAATTGGAAAAATAATAACCCTTGATTCCCAGACATAGGGCCTGTTTTTCTCAGTCCTTGCTCAGGCAAAACATGTGTCAGAGTCAGTGAAAGCTGTACCAAATGAGGAGCCTAGATTTCTTAGCAGAGACATGTCATGACTGCCTTCGAGGGCTCAGGCACGAGGAATCCATTTGTTCTTCCCATTAGCCATATTTTTGTGACTGAATAAAAAAAAGGGGGGGGGGAGGGTGCTTTTTCACACAATTTAATTAGAAGCACCAGATGTGGTGCTGTATGACTGATGTCAAAATATGACACCTTTATGTAAACACTTAAACTTAATCAATCAAGTAAATAGCTTTCACTATTTTAAAGCATTTCAAAATCTGCTTGGTATAAATACAGTATTTTTTGTGTTATGCTAAACAGATCATGGACAGCTGCAATGTTATTAAGAGATTAAGGGAATATGTTCGATTTTACTATATAATTTTTCAAGAGCTAACCTTTACAATTTCCTCCTCTGGGAAAGACCAAAAGAAAGATAGGCTTTGAAAAGTCCCTAAATTTTGTGGTGCAGAAGAAAAACATTTTCTCAAGGAAACTTTCCCCCTGCATTATTATCAAATGTACTTGTATGTGGCCCAATGTATCTAGGGGAAATCCTTTTCCTCTTGTTCCCTAAACAGTAAACAGACCACTAAGAAGTAGGGGTGGGAACTTAGCTTAATGATGGGTTCTGGAAGTTTGTTTCTCAGAGAATTTAAAAGCCAACTTGCTAGGTTTCAGGAATGGTTCTGTATTTTTCCTGGTTTGAATTCCTGGTTGAGATCAGAGCCTCCTTTTTCAATAGGTTCAACCTACTGTTATTGGGGGGCGGGATGGAGGCTGATATTCATAAATGGCCCTCTTCATATTCATAAATGGTTAATGGAATGACAAGAGAGACTGGTTCTCTGACTGCCAAATGAATAAGGTTATTGGGAGACTCAAATAAAATAATAAGCTTCCTCTTTCTCTCTTTCCCTTCCTCTCTCTCTTCTTCCATCTCCTTTCTTTCCTTCTTCCTTCCCTCTTTCTTTTCCTCTTTTCCTTTGTATCTCTTTTCTTCTCCCCCTCCCTCCTTTTCTCTCTTTTTTTCTCCCTCCCTTCTTTTCTTTGTCCCTTCTCTTTTCCTTCCTTTCCACTCTCCCTTTTCTTCCTCCCTTCTTTCCACCCTTCTTTCTCTTCCCTCCCTCCTTTCCTTCCTCCCATCCTCCTTTCCTTCTTCCCTCCCTCTCTCCCTTCCTCTCGCTCTTCTTCCACCTCCTTTCCTTCCTTCTTCCCTTCCTCTCTCCTTGCCTCCCTTCCCACCTCCCTCCTTTCTTTCCTTTCTTCCCTTCTTTGTTTCTTTTCTTCCTTTCCTTCTTCCCTCCCTCTTTCTTTTCCTCTTTTCCTTTCTTTCCTTTTTTCCTTCCTCTTTTCTTCCTTTCTTTCCTTTCCTTTTTTCTTTGAGAGATATTAATCAAAACATCAGATTTCTTTCTTTCTTTTCCTTTCTTTCCTCTTTTCCTTCCTTTTTCCTCTTTCCCTTTTTCTTTTCCTCATTTCTTCCCTCTCTCCCTTTTTTCTCCTTCCTTTCTTTTCTTTGTCCCTTCTTCCCTCCCTTCTCTTTTCCCTCCTTTCCACTCTCCCTTTTCTTCCTCCTTTCTTTCCACCCTCCTTTCTCTTCCCTCTCTCCTTTCCTTCCTTCCTCCCTCCTTTTCTTCCTTCCTTCCTTCCCTCTCTCTTTTTTTAATGACATTTTCTGTGTGTGTATGTGTGTGTGAGAGAGACAGAGACAGAGACAGAGACAGAGAGACAGAGAGTGTGTGTGTGAGTGTGGAAGATTACTCGAAAACTCAAAATAGAACCAAGTGTACGCCTCAGCCATAGGTAGTTCATTATTCATTTTGAAAGCTACTCATAAATGGTGAGTAGTTTGATGTCGAGATAGACAAGATTAAACAACTGGAATCGTTTGTTATTGCTCAAGGATTTGTTTTCTGGGAGACACTTAGCCCGTGTCCATGCCAAGTCAGTGCCTGGTTCAGTCATAGAAAATTCCAGGGATCTCTAATGACTAAAATGTTGAATCACCTGTGATTCAATTTTGTAAGAATTTCTAAGAAAGCACTGGTAGCTCAGCCTCTGAGTCCAACTCCCACATCGTCATCTGACTCTTATATCCCTTTCCATACTGCACCCACTCCCTCTCTGCTCATTTTCACATATTGCCAGGACAATGATATTTTTCATTCTTTCCCTGGAAGAGAGGGGCATTAGAGGCAGTGTGGTGATGGTGGGGGGTGGGTTAGGAGGGAAACAAGAACTAGATGTGGAGTCAAAGGATGTGAATTTGAATCCCGGTCCCTCTGAGATGACTACAAGTGTGACTTTAGACAAGACATTTAACCTCTCTGAACTTCAGTCCCTCCTCCATAGAACGAGGGGGTAGATTAAGGCTCGAAAGTCCCTTCCATCTCTAAATCTAGGTTCTTAGAATTCCCCTTTCAGCCTCTCCCTCCCACCTGCCTACACTTTCTGATAAACTCTTCATGTGGTTTATCAGTGGTTACTTACGTTACAATTCCTACTTAGGTTGCAAGCAGTGATCTGAGGGAAACAATAACCCTAGGAATCACATGAATTTGCATAGTGAAGGTGTGGCCTTTGTCCTCTCTCTCTCTAAAGGGTAAGATTTGGGGACCACACAGCATGAAATGATTATTTAGTGAATGTGCTAGGTTTCGATTTTTTTCCCCCTTTCTTCTACTTAATTTGAATGGCCAGGGGTAAGCATAGCATTTTAAAAGACATAAAAATCGGGCTGGCCTATAGATAATTGTTATGTGAGCCCCCAAAGTGGTTAAAGTCCTCCAGTATTGTAATATATTTTTTTTTTCCTAAAGGTATCTATGTTTACTTTGGCAGTATCAAAAGACTAAGCTAAAGGTGGGTGGAGGCATCCTGGGAAGGAAGTGTGTGGGGGAAGAAAATGGAAATGTGGTGGGGCCACCACCCTGTTCTGCTTTGCTAGAAACCCTGGATAATCATCAGATGAATGTTTTGGATTAGAGAAGCTCAGGTTCCTTTTTATGCTAGAGACTACAGGATCTCTACATGGGATTTGGGATTCAAGAGCATGGCAGACTTGCAAACCAATGACAAGAAAAAGCAATATCTCCAGAGCTGGAATTCAATTTGAGCAATATTTATTAAGCACCTACTATGGGCAAGGTCTGTGCTTGGAGCATATACATAGGCAAAAATGGAAAACAGTCTCTGATCCCAAGGAGTGTGCATTCTACACTGGAAAAAGAGATTAATTGAAGCAACCATGATGAGCCCCACAAAATCATAGGTCATAGAGTTGGAAGGAATCTTGGAGATCAAACATCCAACTTTCACAATTTACAGATGAGGACACTGAGGCCAAGGGAGGTTAAATGAGTTGCCCAAGACTGTACAGGTTATAGAGGGGTGTTTCAAACCCATATCTTGCAACTCCCAGCCCATGGCTCTTCTACTCCACACCCCGACACTTGACATTCCTAATTTAGTGAATACCTAATAATTGCTAAGCAACCAGGATTTTGATCCCCAGTTGGTATCTCTGTCCTGTCCTCAGGTGTTTTCTCAACAGATATACCCTTCAGGACCAGTTTCTTAATGTTCTGATGAAACTCTGCCTTGTAGAAGACATTACTATCTCACCAACCAGTGAAGCACTCACTTTATTGCAATTCATTTGGATGCTACCATCATCAGAGGTTTCCAGTAGAGAGTTTTCATGGTTAGACATTTATTAATTTTCATTGAAAGTCAACAATTTGTAAACACCATAAAAAGTGGAACTGATGATTCAAAACAGAGTTCCTGCCTAAAGAGACATGAATAATACTGAAGGAGACCATGGGAAAGGGAAGAGAATAAATATTTACTAAGTAAGTGATTTACAAATATTATCTCATTTGATCCTCACAACAACCCTGGGAGGTAAGTACTATTATTATTATTATTATTATTATCATTATTATTATCATCCCCATTTTACAGTTGGGGAGAAACAGAGGTTAAGTGATTTGCTCACGGTCACACAGCTAGTAAGTGTCTGAGGTCAAATTTGAACTCAAGCCTTCTTGACTCTAGGCCCAATGTCCTATCTACTATACCACCCAGCTGAGAAGAAAAGAAATAGAGACTGAGTAAGGTTGTGTGATTTGCCCAGGGTCTTCCAGCTCATAGGAAAAAGGATCTAGGAATTCATTGGCAGGAATATGGCAGCAAGGCGCACAAGTTAGCTATATAATGTTATTGAACATTTGACATTTCTCTAAGACTGTACATTACAAATGAATTGCTCTGCATTGGCAGATGAAGTTTCCACCTGCATCAATGAAATCAGAGGTCCAGACCAAAGGAAAAAAAAAATTAAATCAGTTCCAGTCAAACTCAGAAATGTCTGTCTCTTTCCCACCTCCATTCCTTCCAAATAGAATTCAAATTTAGGATAATAGTATGTAAACATTTAATGTATTCCGGGAAATCAAGAACCCAAATGAAATTCTCTACTCTCTTATTAGACAGGTTCTCTCATGAATACCATTCCTGAAGAGGGAATGCCTAGGAGGTTGGTAAATGTCTACAATGTCTACTTCTTCTTTATACTCAACCTGCATGAATTTTTTAAAAAAACATTTTCTGTTTCAGAGCTCCCCCGAAGGTACAGATGGCTTAGTCATGTGTAGAGATAACAGGTTGAGTAAACCTGTACATTACACCTCTTATTCTGGCTCAGGCCTAAGTCAGGCCAGCCCCATGATTCAGGCTTGGGATTAGAATGCAATGAGACAATCATAGGCCATACAAATATAATAAAACAACTTAAGTTTAAAATGGATACAGTTCAGGTAAAACTTCACTCCATTCTGCCACCACATTCACCACCACTGCAATGGGCATACTAGGTCAAAATGTATCTCCTGCAGGGCAGTGGGAATTCTGCTAAAATTTTTGGCACCAATTCTCCTTAGCCAAAGTTTTATATGCCTTAGGTCAGGGTGGGGAACCTATAGCCTCAAGGCCACGTGTAGCCTTCTAGGTCCTTGGGAGAAATCTTTTGACTGAGTCCAAGCTTTACAGAAGAAATCCTTTTATTAAGCAGATTTGTTCAGTGAAGTTTGGATTCAGTCAAAGGGCCACACTTGAGGACCTAGAGGGCCACATGTGGCCTCGAGGCCATAGGTTCCCCACCCTTGCCCTAGGTAGTAGAGGAGGCAAACCAATAATGATTGTGAGAATAACATCTTCATGACCATAAAGGGCAACCAACCCAGTATATGGAAAATAAGTGCTGCTTCTACTACATACTATCCCTTTCTGGCAAGTTCTTAAAAATTTTCTAGGGAAACTTCTACCACTAAAACAATCATAAAATAATTCTGAGTTCAGGAAGAAGCCTAGCATAATAAACATTATAGAAAAAATATAGAAACATATACATAAACATATAAAACAATATGTTGACAATGTAAACATATATTAGGCACACATATTTATATATATATAAACATTATATAAACAATAAAAACATAAGATAATACAAGCAATCTAAGAAGCTCGATTCATACATTCAGGGGCAGTTCAGAGTAGGTCTCCTAATGTATAAACAGTCATGATGAACAGGGAAAAACATTAAATTTTTTATGTCCGGAGCAGAGATGACTCTTCCAACGCTGTCACCTATCCACATAACTGGTCTGGGTCACTTATAGAAAGGTAGCTGAAAGGCTGGGGCAGCTTGGCTAAAGTACAGAGCCTGGAGTCAGGAAGACACAACTTCCTGAGTTCAAATCTGGCCTCAAAAACTTATTAGCTGTGTGACCCTGGGCAAATCAGTTAATACTGTTTGCCTCAGTTTCCTCATCTGTAAAACGAGCTGGAGAAACAGCAAACCACTCCAGCGTGTTTGTCAAGAAAACCCCAAATGGGGTCACAAAGAGTTGGACACAACTGAAATGACTGAACAACAACAAAGTTGAAAGGTCATTTGCTTCTTTCATGAAACTTATCCCAGTGCTGGGGTTGATCTTAGGACTCACCCTGTCTACCAGCCAACATGTTTCCTTACTTGAGAGCCTCACTGGGGGATGTTACAAAATTTTAGTCACTTTAGAAGTCTTTACTGAGGGACTACCCCCTTTTTCTGTGGGGTTTTGAATAAAGACTCTCCTTCCCCTTTGTCCAGAGATTTAAGATGCCCAGAGGCAGCTGGGTGTTACAGTGGATAGTATGTTAGACTTGGAGTCAGGAAGACCTAAGTTCAAATACAGCCTCGGACACTAGCTGGGTGACTGGCTCAATAACATACCCCTTCTCAGTCTCAGTTTCCTTATCTGTAAAATGGCATAATAATGGTACCATCTTCATAGTGTTGTTGTGAGGATCAGATGAGACAACACACTTAAAGTGCTTTTCAAACTTCTAAGGACTAAATAAATGCTAGCTAATAATAATAATAATAGTTATTATTATTGCCACAACAATAATAACCACCACCATAATGAAGACAGTTTCACTTCCTCCATATCATTAAAAAGCAAAGTACCTCCCAATAATTTCACGCTTGGTTTCTAAGACTCTTTTTTAAGAAAGAACTTTCCAGGGAGAAAGGAAATCTGCTAGTTGGGACGGGGATGGGTGGACTAGTACTGTTTACCTGGGATGTATAGAGCCTGCTGAGGGATCAGAAATCTCAAAGTTGGGAAGACTACTCCTGGACATACATTATGGTTGGGCCAGAGAGATTACTAGAACTATGTCTAAAAGTAGTCCATTATTATCAGTTGAATCTTCCTGAAGGCTGGATCCGAAAAATCACTGGACCAGAGAGCCCTACTCCTTCTTGGGGTAGCACTGCAAGGAAGAGTCTCTGAGAGTTGGGATATCCAACTCTAGTAATCAGGAGTTTGTTGACAGAGCTGTTGTTTTAGAAGTCCATTCTAGCATTCAAAAAACCAGCTGCCTGAAGAAGATACAGAAAATGGAATACCTGATTATGTAGTTCAGCAAAAGGGTGTGTGATATCTCTAATGTGTGCTGACATGCCCTACAAACAACTGTATGCAGTGGGAGGCGTCAAAAAATTCCTTTATTAGTCTTGAATCCAGCGGGGTTAAATGTCCAGACCTGTCCTCCCCAGATTGCAGACCACTCAGGCAGACCCATAGCCATTGTTCAGGAATCAGTATAAATAAAAATTTTATCTGCTCCATTCCTCAGGCTCTCTCGCATTCCAGTCATGTAGCTCACAGCTCACCCACAGTCCCTTCCTTCCCCACCCCACTCCCACCCAGATGACTTACCAGGGCCACCATCCTTCAGTGGGTCTTTTGTTACTGGATTAATAGCTGCCAAAGTACAATTGCCTTTCTCATAATGGAAGGAGTTGTCAGTTAACAAGGCAAATATTGTTCCTCAAGAACTAAGCCTTCCCAAGCCCCAGAGAGATCAAAGAAAAGGGAAAAGGACCTATACGTACAAAAATATTTATAGCAGCTCTTTTTATGGTAGCCAAAAAAATGGAAACTAAGGGTGTACCTACCACTTGCGGAAATGACTAAACAAATTGTGGTATGTGAATGTAATATAAAATTATTTTTCCATAAGAAATAATGAAATGGTCACCAGAGAGAACAGGGAAGGCCCAAATGAACTGATTCAGGACGAAGTAAGTAGAACTAGAACAGTTTATATAAGGACAATGACCTTATAGAGAAAACCAGCTTTCAAAGATTTTGTCACCGTGGCTTTGTCTGTCCCATTTAATATTATACCATCAATATAATTATATCTATCTATGTATCTATGTATCTATGTATCTACCTATCTCAATGCCCTCAGGAAGTTGGTGTCTTTCAGATCTGTGCCCGTCAAAGTATCACAATAAGAAGGAAAATTCAATGAGGAAGGACAGTGAAGATTTACTTAACTCCTCCCCAGGTAAAAACAGACTTTTCCTGACTAGTTTCAGCCATAGAAATAGAGAAAAAAGGCACTGGCAAAGTCAATACCCTCATAGCATTGGCCTGGGGCCTGGGCTACCCAGCCTACTATACTGACAATGGCAGAAATGGTTGTAGTAATGGGCGTAACAACTTTATTCTTCTTCCAGTAATTTATTATAAACCGTCAAGTGCCATTTGCCTTATAATACATAGGGTATTATAAGGGGAATTTGTATAGCAGAGTACTTTAGCTTCCTTTATCTCTACTACTATTGAGGAAATATTTTTCACCCATTCTAGTAAGTGATATTATTTAATATTAACTATCCAAGGTGGTTCAGGTAACTCCAAGAGGTCCATTTGGCTCTATCCACAACAAGCAAGCCTCTTCCTC
This sequence comes from Vombatus ursinus, assembly GCF_900497805.2. Classification (NCBI taxonomy): domain Eukaryota; kingdom Metazoa; phylum Chordata; class Mammalia; order Diprotodontia; family Vombatidae; genus Vombatus; species Vombatus ursinus. The sequence continues at coordinate 3,569,099 of NW_020950098.1, forward strand.
AGTACTGCTTCTATTCTTTTCCTTTATAGTCCTAATGCTAATGGGATTTAACACATTTGCCAAGGAAACTCCTGGATCAGAGGTTATATAGTCTTTCAATGGCTGCCCCAAGTGGCACTACTCTTCTTGCCTGTGCTGTTACTAAATTCATAAGTCTTCAAGGCACAGTCTTTAAAAATAAAAATTGTATTCACCTCTGTCTTAAATTGCTAAAAATTTATTTTAATTTTCCTTATGTTAGCAATCCAGCTTTTCTGAGCCCCTTAATAAGAACTAAGGGATACTTAATCTTGCTATATTTCTCCTCTCCTTGTTAAACTTCTACCCATTGGGCTAATCCTATAAGGTCAGTGGGATCCCCTTCCTTATCCCATTGAGATATCTCGCCATATGCCCACAATGCAGCAGTCACAGGATGCCAGGGTTCTGCCTGTGGTCGTCTGATCACCCAACGCTCTCTTTTTCCCACTTCAACCATGAATTTAACCACAAAGTTTTTGCAACCAAACCCTGCCAACTAATGCCAAATATTCTGAGCTAGGCCTAACTCCAGTCAGTCCAGGCTTGAGATTAAAATGCAATCAGACATTATTGTATCATAAAATGCAACACAAATAACTTCACTTAAAATAGAAATTAAATGGATGCAATTCAAATTAAATGCTACTCCACCTTGCCTCCAAATTCATCACAGTTGTAGCTATACTAGGTCAGAAAGGTGTCCCCTGAAGGACAGCAGAAATCCTAGTCTTCCACCAGTTCCCTATAGGTGAGGCCTTTTACTCCTCAGGCATTAAGGAAGTTAAATCAATCCTGAAACCAGGCTCTATGCCCCTTAAATTGAAACCAGCCCGGTGTACATAGAATAGATGTCAACTCCTTTAGACTGCTCCATTCCATTTGTTAGAACATAAGCTAGATGACCATTTGTTGGGATGTCATAAAAGGGGCTTCTGAAGAGGTCAGGGGTTGGATTGGATAAGCATGGAGGACTGCTTCTAACAATAAAATTTTATTTTCTATAATACTTTTCTTTCTTTTTTTTTTTTTTTAGACAATTGGGGTTAAGTGACTTGCCCAGGGTCACACAGCTAGTAAGTGTCAAGTGTTTGGTCTGAGGCCGGATTTGAACTCAGGTCCTCCTGACTTCAAGGCCGGCGCTCTATCTACTGGGCCACCTGGCTGCCCCAATAATTTTCTATTATTGTATTATTCCCTATACAATACTCTTTAATTATATTGGTATTTGTACTTCTTTGAAGGTGGTACAGTTTCCACATGACTGCAAATACAGAGAAGTATGGATGGCAATAGAGACAGCATGGTTCTTTCTAATTTCATTTGAATTATATTTAATATTGAATTGCATACAAATTATACAATTTGTATACTGTATGCAATTTGAGTTGTATACAGCTTAAAAGTTGCTGTATACAAAATGGAAAATTTAGAGAAAATGGTTCATAATTTGTGAAGCATGCAAATTATATTAATCAATCAAAAATATTTATTAAGCTCCTACTGTGTATCAAGCACTGTGTTAAGCCCTGGGGATATGAAAGAGGCAAAGACAGTCTCTGTCCTCAAGGAGCTTATAATCTAATACTCTTACGACATTAGAAAATACTTGACAAGGAAGGAAGTGTTGAGTGAAAGGTAATGATCCCAGAATCTTTGGTGCTCTCATCTCTTTCTTTAGTTTGACCAGTGTAATTGACACTGGTAAGTCCTTTGAGAAATCTGTTCAGTTCAACTCATCATTGTGTTTCTCTATTGGTTAGATACTCTGATTTTCCAGTCCTTACGTCCTTTTGGTAGTCTATATTTTGTGTCCTTGATGGACACAAGCACTGGTCTTTGGTCCCGAAGAGATTCACATGTTAAAAGGGTCTGAACAAAGTTGAGTATCAGTCCTGATGTTGTTTCCATTTTAGGAAGTGTTTGACCAGAATCTGCTGCCTCCTTGTGCTTGGCATCATAGTCCTCATGGAGGTTCTCCTCACCTGGGCAGAGTATGATGATAATATAATGATCTTCATCAATATTGTCTCAAGAACTAGCCCCAGGTGTAAAACAAAACAGAGGGACCCAGATTACATTGGCATATGAATTCTAGATGGTGTACTTCCATATCCAATTGAATTTTGAAAGTTGGTGATTACACCCCTATGTTTCTTGACTTTTTTCTCATCTATCACTTCACTTACAATCTTCAATCAATCAATCAATCAATCCATCAACAAGCATTTATTAGACAACTATTTTGTGCCAAACACTGTGCTAGGTGCTAAGGATGCAAAGAGAAAAATGAAATAGTTTTTGCCCTGAAGAAGCTTATATTACATTAAGGATAACAACATGTACATGGATGCATAAATACATAGTAAATACCAGGTAATCTGTTGGCACTAGAAGCTGTGGAGATTAGGAAAATCATACGCCCCATGTAGGGCACAGAACTTGAACTGAGCTTCTAAGGGGTTGTGGTGAGAACCAGAAACAGCCTGTACAAAGGCATAAAGATGAAAATGAAATGTCTTGTGTGAAGAAATAGACCAGATTTGACTGACTTCAGGGTGTATGAAATAATATGTTATAAGTATGGAAAAGTAAGTTGAGGCGAGTGTGTGAAATGTTTTTGTTATTGTTGTTTTTTGTTTTGTATGTAATGCTTTCCTTTAATTTTTTTAATTAGCCCTCATCAATTTTCTTTCCCTTTCACCTCCTTCACACTGAAAGAAAAAACAAACAAAACTCACAATGGATAAATGCATAATTAGGCAAAACAAATGTTCACATTGCTCATATCCAAGAATGGGTGCCTCATTCTGAATCTTTAATCCATTAGAATTTGGGTAGCTTAGTTCTTCATTAGTCTTTTGGAATTATGAATGGGCATCGTATTGACCATTATGATGTTCCACTTTCCATCCATCAGACTGGCAAAGATAACAAAAAATGAATTATGAATATTGGAAGAGCTGAGGGAAAATGTGGCACATTAATGCACTTTTGGTAGAACTATGAAATAGTTGGCCATTCTGGAAAGCAATTTAGAACTGTGGCCTCAAAATCACTAAAGCATGCAAATCTTTGACCCAGTAATACCCAAAGAGATCAAAGAAAGAGGGAACCTATTCATATGTACAAAAATATATTTTAAAAAAATTATTACATTCTGAACTTCAGAAATAAAACATGCATGTCCATAATACAGTAGAACAGAAGAAAAGATGCTGTTTTTGTAGTAGCAAAGAACTGAAAACCAGTAGGGTGCCCATTAAGTAGAAAATGACTGAACAAGTGTGGTAAATGAATATAATAGAATACTACTATGCCATAAGAAATGACAACAGGGATGGGTTCAGAGAAACCTCTGTTAGATTTCTGTGAAAGCCTTCAAGTACCAAATAGAGGAGCTTATATTTGATCCTATAGGTAATAGAGTATAATAAACTGGCATTTATTAAGGAGGGGAGTGACATGGTCAGACCTGTAGTTTTGGAAAATTATTTTGACGAGTAGGTGGAAGATAATTTGGAGAGAGAAGTTTGAGGCAGGGAGACTGAATAGAAGGCTTGTGATAACCTAGGTAAAAGGTGATGAGGATGGTGGCCATGGAAATGGAGACAAGGTGACAAATGTGACAGATTTTGGAGGTAGATTTTTTAAGGCATGGCAACTGATAAGATATAGGGGGAAGGAGAGGGAGAGTGTGAAGCCAAGGATGACTGAGAGGATTTGAACTTGGGTCACTGGGAGGAGAGTGTTATGTTTGACAAAATTAAGGACACTTGACAGAGGGATGGGTTTTGGGGAAAAGAAAATGAGTTTTGGATGTGCTGAAATCTGAGATGTCTCCTGAACATCCAGTTGGAATTGTCTAATTTTTCTGAAATCCATGTGAACCAATTAGCAGAGAGCAGAGAGAGGAATAAGATGGCTCCTTTTCTAGTCCATTAATAGTCTTTAAATCACAGTTTGGAGAAGTCTTTAATAACACGATGTGAGTCAAAGTGACCTTAGTCTTGATAGCTCTTAGCCTTGTTGCTTAAAAATATTTTCTTTAACTATAAAATTCAATCTTTAGGTTTCTTTTTATTTCTATCACACAAAAATAGTTTGTGGTATGAAATATAACCATTTCAATGACATCTATATCAGTAATGGAAGTGAACAGTAATTGATATATTTTAGAAGTACAGTTTGATTCCAGCTAGAGCACGGCTCCCATGAATGGGATTACTTGGATGTATACATTTCATGTTGATGACACTCTCCTTTGGTTGTCTAGTACATCTCTATTATGGAATATAGCAGATTTTGCTCTTGAAGATTGGCCCAGAGAAGAAAGACAATGGAAAAGAAGTCAATGATGACTGTGGTAGAAGCTGGGTTGACATTTAGTGGAATTATTTGGCATCATGAAGACCCAGACTGATCCTTCTTTGCTGAAATTAATTTTAAAAAACCACAATGAATTCAGAGTGGTTGAACTATGTAGACACAGTCTGAATTTCCTTGCTTCCATGTTTATCTTTAGAAATTTCAGCACTTTTCACTTCTTTTTTTTTTGTTCTTTTTTGGGGGGAGCTGCTAAATTCCCCCTTCACTATGAGTAATACTTTAAGAAGTTTAGGTGAAGATTTTTACCATGAAGTCTTAAATGTTCATACCTTTTATGCCTTCCTGTACTGAACTCTGGGAATACAGCAATGTGGTCTTGGATATTAAAGGTAGTGGGCCAGGAACACCTGGTCACTATAAATATAGATTCCTTCATTCAGCATTCTTTGTGATCTTAAAATGAATCTACAAATTTTAAAATTTGTCATTTCCAGGATTATGATAATCCCGGGTAATGAGACATTTTCACAACTCTCACATTGTAAATCTGATACTTGCACATTTAAAAGGTCATATCCAAACAAGATTGAATTTGGTTAATTATAGAGTCTCCTGGATTCAATTCATGCCAGCACCTAGATATAATTAAAAATCAAGCAAATTTATAAGGTATCTAATCACAGTAGTATTAAGGCTAATGAATTCATTAAATATTACTTTCATAAATTGTCAATCAAAGTATATTGTGGAAAAGATGGAGAGATATGGATCAGGCAATAATAAATTCAGATGGATTTAGAACTGGTTGGATGGCCAGACATGCAGAATACTTAGTTGTTAATAGTTCAATAAGACAGGATGTCTCCAGGAGAGTGGCCCAGGGATCTATTCTTGGCTCTGCATTGTTTCAAGTTTTTAATCAATGACTTGAAAAAAAGCATAGATTGAGTATTCATCAGATTTGCAGATGACACTAAGCTGGCAGGGAGAGTTAATGCTGGATGGTCCAAAAAGAACTTGTCAGGTTCTGCTAGAGCATTGGGCTGGATCTAGTAAGATGGAATTTAATAGGAATACATGTAAAGCTTTATACTTGGGTATAAAAAAATGAACTTCCTAAGTATAATATCAGAGATGTATGAATAGACAGCAGCCAAAGGTATTAATGCCAACTTGGGCTTCATGAAGAAGAGCATAGCTTCCAGGAATAGGGAAATGTTAGTCTTATTGTATTATGCCCTCGCTTCATTTGGAATATTGTCTAGTTCTGAGTACAAAGATGGCTGAGAGAAGGAAGTAGGAACTGAGTTCCATGGGAAGACAGCACTCATGGTGCTGACCTAAAAGAGTCATGGTTGGACTAGATGACAGGCTGCCAGCAGAGCTATAAAGAGGTAAGCCAGCAGAGTTATAGACAGGATAGAATTGTTCTCATCTGCCCATTCCACCAAGAGAAGCCTTCACATGCTTGGGGTAGACATCCTCTCCAATGGCCATGAAGGCAGCTGAAGCAGGCACTGTGGAGCCCTCAGAACTTGGTTAGACATCAAAGACTTCAAGGCTATCCATTGCATCCTGGGCCATTGCCAGTCATCTTGACTTCTGTTCTTCCACTGGGCTTCAGTGACTCAGGAAGAGAGAGTGAGGCTGACAACTTGATGCAACTCTACCTCACTTAAATCCAATTCATGAGAAAGTTAAGATATCACCCGTAATGCCATTGATCCTCTTTGAAAATGAAGGATGAACAATAACAGACAAAATAGAGTGATAACCAAGAACTACAGATGGAGCACCTGGTTTTCTGTTAGCATAATAGGAAACGGAATACCTAGATCAGGGCTTCTTAAACTTTTCCCACTTGCTATGTGTTTCGGCAGCATTCACTGGCATTGTGTAGCCCGGGGGCACAAGCAGTGCAGAGTGCTCATGCTTTGTGTTCAGAACCAAGGCTGTAGTGAAGCTGCACTATGCAACACGGATGAGTGCTGCAAGAAACACCTCAGATTCATTACACATTTGATTTTTAATTAATTTTTAGTTGTTATGCATTCAGAAACCTTTTACTGTTGCCAAATGTTTTGCAACCCCATAATGGGTCAAAACCCATGATTTAAGAAGTGCTGATCTAAACTAAGATCCCACAAAGAATAGCAAACTAATTTTATGAAAGACCTTGATGAAGGAATAGGGACTAGACATGTCATTTCATTAGTACAGAGAGCGCACAGGTGAAGAAATGCCTTCTACCAATACACGCTGACACTTTTCCTACTACTCAGAGTCTGGGTAAGATTCTTAGAGCACTAAGAATCTAAGTGACTGGTCACCTGGTCAGTATATAGCAGAGGCAGAAGTGGAGTCCAGGTCTTTCTGGTTTGAGGTCAGTTCTCTCTACACTACACCTTAGTGGATGAATAGACACATCATCTTCTCGTCTAGTATAATGATGATGAGGGGAAAGCCATGGGATGCAGAGGAAGGAGCAAAGGGTTTGAAGGATCAGGGTTTGGATACTTGGTCTTTCATTTGCTATTAATATGACTCTGGACAAGCCACAACTTTTCTGGGTCTCAGTTTCCTCACTCCTAAAATCAGAGGGTTGGAAAAGATGGTTTCTAAGGTCCCTTCAAGCTTTAAATCTATGATCTCATGTGATTGTCTCAACCACTTGTTTAGTCTCCCCTAACATCTTATCATATTTAGGTGTGGGCCCTTAGGCCGTGGTACTGATGGCCTTATAATTTTGTTTTGGAAAAAAAAAAACATATCCTAGGATGTTAGGACATTAGCATCTTGTAATTCCACCAATTAAGATGGAGGAGGGACTAAATTCCACCTCTACCCTGCCATGATGGAATTTCAAGCACCTAATTATAATTGGATACCAAGAAGTAGATGTATTCTCTCTCTCTCTCTCTCTCTCTCTCTCTCTCTCTCTCTCTGTCTCTCTCTCTCTTTCCACTCCCCTCCCTCCTTCTCTTCCTTCCTTCCTTCTTTCCCTCCATCCTTCCCTCCCTCCCTCCTCTTTCTTTTTCTCTTTCTTCCTTCCCTCACTTCCTTCTTTCTTTTTCTTTCTTTCTTTCTTTCTTTCTTTCTTTCTTTCTTTCTTTCTTT